>NW_024087988.1:0-13365 GCF_009730915.1 Dioscorea cayenensis subsp. rotundata
GATGATAGCCGGTAGCAAGAAGCCATATGCCTTTGAAAACTCCGTGAAGCATGATGCGATCATGTTATTAAACAAGTAATTCAAACAATGAGCATTAAGGAAAAAGTTGTTAGCTCAAAATTCGGCTTCAATGGTATATATCTCAAAACCCAATTAGTAGTAATCAAACCATGTATAAGCAAAGACATTTGGCTATCTATATAGAAAAGAACAATCTTCTTGCAAAACATCTCTATTACAATACAACCAAAGACAATAGCTCATCGTGAATCAATGCAAGAAAAATGTTCTAATCACTATAACTGTGACATGGCGAAATATAGTGATATATCATAATAAATTTGTAATATCATCGTATCACAGCCAAACAGAAACATACATCTTTTTATTTCTCGATGTCTTCTTTCTTGGAGAAGAGGAGCAAGGAACCCACTCAAGAATTCTCTGTAGACGCGCACAAGCTTCGGGTGGAACAAACGAGACGGGATCGCTACCACGTGATACCGAACCACTGCATGACACAACCACTATTCACAACTCCCATAAAGCGCCTCCTCGGAGAATCAAACTCTCACCACTCCCGTTAACTCTATCAAATGACCCGTATACCAATAGACCATACGTCATTGGTTTCTCGATGTCTTTTCATTTGTATAGTCCTCTAGGTGAGTAAGCTCAAATTTTACTCACTCCTAATAAAATGATACAGGGTGACCTGAATAAAACTGCTATAAAATGCCACTACCAAGTAGTAATTAAGAAGTTTGTGCATTAAAATATTTATGAACAAAACATAAGGAATAGGAATAGTAAAACCCAATGGGCCAAAAAGCAATAAACTAATAGATAAGACCACATATTCATACTATACATCAAGAAAGACGCCTGAGATTGTAGAGAAGTTATTAGCGTATGAAATTGTTTCACCTGAGCTAATGAAATATTTAAGAAAATACTTACAGCGATTAATCCATGTCTTATACTCGTCAAAAATGAGCCAAAAACATTATGCCAATTGAAGTAAAATTAGGTATGAAACTCGCTGAATCTCAAATCTTAAATACTAATTCCAAGCATCTGAAAACTGGATAAAAGAAACTCACAGAGAAACCAAGGAAGTACCCTTTGAAGATCCAACCTTTCCCACGGCTGATCAATTTCATCATCATCATCGTCGTCGTCGTCATCAACATCACTCATCGAACTCTGCCTCATCGGATCCACCACCTCCGCCGGCCTCTCTTCCAGAACCCCCAATCCGGGTCGTCACGGACCCCTCGAACCTCCTGGTGCGGAAGAACTCTGCGTTTGAGTCCTCGAGGAACGACCACTAGGCTTGGCGGCAGACAGCGAAATCGGCGAGCTGGTGACCTCGGCGGTGGAGGGACGAGAGAATAGGCGGCTAGGGTTTCGACGGTGAAAGCTGGGGTTGATCAAAGGAGAGAGCGTGAGGGAACCATATCATCTCTTCTTCTAAAGATTGAAGAGTGATACGCTGCGCGGTAGACGTTATAAAGGCAATTTTAGCATTTTAACACCTTGCAAAGTTCCAATTTTCTTTTAACCCCTTGTCAAGTTTAAAAAGAGCAAAAATAGTAACACACGCCGCCCATTTAAGAAAATGAAGAATCCCTTGTTTGTTTTTACATGGACTATAAGTTCTAATCTCAATCTTTTCTTAATAAATACTCTTATAGGCTGATACTAATTCGACTAAAGAACTGCTGGTCATAATCAATAATCAATAAATAATAGACGATAAACGCTCATTTTTGCTATGAATATAAAAAGATTAAACGATATATATACAATATGAGAAATAATACTATCCCAGACGAATAAAGATGCAACAAGATTGTGAATACCCAACCCCGTATAACTGCATAAAAATATATTCTGCAGATTAATACTACATAGTAGCGTCATGATTAATCTCACTGAGTAAAACCCTGCCGAAGCACAAGCGACTTAAATTGAAAGTTTATAACAGATTTTGAGTTAAAGAGTAATTAAAAATGATCGATATAAAACGCTTTCGAAACCAAGGACTGAAAAGGTAAGATGAAGGGATCTTTGAAATGTTGTTTTATAATCCAGGGATCATTGAATAATTTGAAAGGACCTTTTGAGAATACTATTTCATAATTCAGGGATCATCTGGTGAGTTTTTCAGGACTGTTTTGTAAGAAAATATATTTGGAGGGATTGAAAGTGACTTTTGGCTGAAAATGTAATCTAGAGGAAAAATCTAGTGTTCTGAGAAATTAGCTTTCATCTTCTTCTCCATCTTTCGCTACAAAGAACCTGTGTTAAAAAATAAAAATACTGAAGAAACGAGGAGAAAAACCCGGAGATTTGAGACGTGTGACTGAGATCACTGGTTTCACGGGAGATCTGGCTTTTAATGTGAAAGAGCCTTTTTCTACGATTACGAACGAGTGTATGTATGCATGTATATACGGTATTTCGATGGATTTCGATGAAAATAATTAAGTGATTTGAGTAGAAAAACATGCTTAAACGATTATACGATCAGTTGGCTTAATTCACAAAGCAAAAAATCATCAGACGGATGTATTTAATCTAAATTGAATTGGAGATTTCAGATTGCTTTTATCCAGAAGAATTCATCGTAGAAAATCGAGATTGTGCTTTGTGCTGATTAATTGCTCGATCGTATGATGATTTAATGACGTGTTAACGATGATGGTTAGATCGAATTGAAGGCTTAACCAAATTGAAATGTGCTGAGTCGAATTGGTTTGCTGAGTTAGGGCTTTGACCAAAACTGCGTTGAGATGGTTTGGGTTTGTCTCAATTGATTTCGAGTTAAGTGATTTTGGATTGAACCAAGTTGGTTCAATAGATTTCGAATAAGAATTGAGTCTGGTTCAGTGAATTTGAGTCTGGTCTCAAATGGAATCTGAGTCGTCTCAAAGTTGGTCATAATGGTTCAGCCCAAATTGAGTCATCGGGCTTAAGCCAACGCTGAGCACTCAATTGACATGCAAGGCTCAGGCTTTCGAACCGATTGCTGAGTGTAGCCCAATAGAGAGTTGATTATTATTTTGTAGATTTTCTGTTTCGAGATTAAACTACGTTATTTATTTTTATTACTAGTTATCCTACTAGGTGTCGATTAGGGCTCTGAGGAGTTCCGTGTCCAGCAGTGAACCCAAGGCACACTCGTGAGTTGGTAAGTGTTTATTATTTTAAATAATTGATTAATTATTATTATTTTGAAATAATTGTTTAATGGCTAGTATTTTCAAATAAATGTTTAAGATTTCATTTTATCAGCTGCTTTGATTCCATATATAGTCAAAATATACTGTGATATTTGTTCGCCATCGATGTTCATGATAACCGATTGGATACATCTGCTTTGTATAATTATAATCGACTAGGAAATAGTAAAAATACACGTATATGTGATTTAATTATTCAATTTCAGATTATATTTCACGATATACGCTTGATCTCGGTTTACTATCGCATAAACCATGCGAGCATATTAAAGATGTTTTACTCAAGATTATCAGAATTGGTTTTCATTCCCGGTATAGGAATGGTATCGTGATCCGCTTTACCGCATTACGATTGTTATACTTTTGACATCGGCTTTCAGGAAAATAATGGCTATTTTCCGTGATGCGAATACTTGTCCCGGAAAAGTGATCCCCGTGGCATGATGGCTACAGATTGTACATTAGTCAGACGTATTTATCGATGGTTTTGACTGCGGACGCCAAGGCCCACTACCTCCAGTAGGGGGTCCCCACGGGCCAGCCTTTTAGAGGTGGCGTGGTGGACCTCGGTGTTGATTACTACGAGGGCCGCTCGTGGGAGCGCAGAGCTCGGATCGATATTCATCGCAGTCCGGTCACCGACCGCCAACCGACTGGGTCAACGCGACATGAGTTCTGACGGCCGAACTCAGCTGCTGCCACGTGGTTTAGAGAGTTTTGCACCATGTTATGTTGGAAGTAGTGTTGGGTATTGGCAGATTTGAATTTGAGATTTATGTTATTTTCGAATCGTGATTTGAGTGCGCCTCACTAAATTGTAAGTTTTCCGAGAAAAATCAAATCGATGTCGATCTACGTCGAATTTATGTTTCAAGAGTTCTTTTAAAGATCAGATTTTGCTGAATTCGTATTTTGAAAATTCGAAAATTATTCGAAAAGCAGCTTGGTATTTATATACTTTTATATATACTGTATTTTAAAATATTTGAAAATTATTAGCCACCACCCACCAACCCGAATGTGTCAGACATGCAGGAGCAGTGACCCCAGATTACTCCGATCGAGTATAGCGCTAGTCGTCGAGTCCAGATCGCAGCGGTCCCCTTTCTTTCTTTCTCATCATCAGTCGCGATCTCAGAGATGGCAGAAATTCGCAAATTCGAAAGTTATCAGTATTCATGGTATTTATGTATTTCGAACCCGTAGTTAGAAAGCGGTGTCAGAATCGTGGATCTAGAGATCCGATTTTGTTTAAAGTGTATGGGCGTCAGCTTCACATATAGAGAATTTTAACCGATGAAGCCACATTTACCCAAGAGGCGGGGCGCGCGACATCTGGTATCGAAATGAGGCGAGATATCCTTGTGGTAGAGATCACTAGCCGCGATTCCGAGCTCTAGTTTTAGAAGTCATGTCTAGACTTAAAGGTTTAGTGTTTATTGTAATGCAAAGTTAAGGGCCCAATAAGTATTTATGAGTCTCCAATCCAAGTTAAAAACCTAAGTCAGTATATCGATCGAAAAGTATCGAGTAGTCGATTTTTGACATTTGAGACAAAAGAGCCGAGAAAGTGATCGCGATCGAATCATGGTATCGAGATTTTACTCGAATCGATTTTTATCCAAAATGAGTTAACTTAAAGACGCCAGAAAGGCTGCTTCGACGCTTCTTTATCGACCGATACATGCTGAATCGCAGCTGATTATTTACTATCGAGCGTATTTTCGTAGCAGAGAGAAATGCGGGTCTCGAACAAATAAAGCTGAAATTCAACTGAGCATCGACGGATAATGCGAGAAATTTCGAGGACGAAAATTTTCTTATAGGATCGTAATACCGAACCCGGACAACTCGTTAGGAAAAATATATTCGCACATAATATTGGCCAGTAAGGTTTTCAGCGATTAATCTTGTTGAGAAACCCCAGTGAAAAGAATAAGCGACTTAAATGTGAAAGTTTATACTGCATTTTGGGTTAAAGAGTAATTAAAAAGGATTGATATAAAATGTTTCTGAAAACCAAGGACCGAAAGGTAAGATGAAGGGATCTTTTGAAATGTTGTTTTATAATCCAGGGATCATTGAATAATTTGAAAGGACCTTTTGAGAATACTATTTCATAATTCAGGGATCATTTGAGTTTTTCAGGGACTGTTTTGTGAAGAAATTATATTTTCGAGGGACTAAAAGTGTGAATTTCCTCGGCTGAAAAACTCATGTTGGAGAAAACTCTAGATTTTGATCGGTTCATCTTCTTTCCTCTCTCATCCTGCTACAAGAAACCGAGAAAGAAAATGGGAAGAAATCGAGGTTTTGAAGGAGAGGGATCTGAGATCGCTTTAAGGAAAACGCACGAGACATTTTTAATTTAGCAAGAGCTTTTCTCGGAGATTTTGATGAACGAGTGTACATGCATATATGTGTATTTGATGGATTGATGAAAATAATTATGATTTCGAAAGAAACACATGCTTTAATGCATTATGTATTTATCGTAGCTTTCACCGGTCTGAAAAATCATCAGACGGTGACTTTAATCTAGGGCTCGAATGAGGACTGGTGATTTTCTGCTTTTACCTCAGTAGTACCATGAGCATCGGAGATTGTGGTTTGGTTTTGATTAATTGTTGATGATGACGATGATGATTAAGGTGTTAACGATGACGGTTAGATTGAATCGGCTGGGTTTAACCAAATTAAAACGGGTCGAGTCGAACTGGTTTCTGCTGAGCTGGCTTCGATCAAACCGTTGAGATGGTTTTGGGTCTGCTCGATTTGAGTAAGCGATGGACCGAACCAAATCTGGCTCAATGGATTTTGGAATGTGAACTCGAGCTTTGGCTCTATAATCTGAGTTTTCGTCTCAATGGAATCATCGAGGTCTGGTTCGTCCGTTCATATCGGTTCAGCCCAAATCGAGTTGCTTTTAATCATGTAATCGGAGACCAATTTGGTTATACAAACGTCCAAAGCTTTTCGAACCGATTGGAGTGAGGGCCAATTAGAGAGCTCGCTTATTGATTTCGTGTATTTTCTATGCGATAAATTAGTGTTTTTAGTCGTCGATTTATTTATTTTTATTACGTTATCCTACTAGGTGTCGACAGGCTCGGAGGAGTTCCAGTGCTCAGCAGCGAACCCAAGGACACCGCAGTGAGTTGGTAGAAATGGCTATTATTTTTAAATAATCGATTAATTATTATTATTTTGAAATAATTGTTTAAATTCGGCTAGTATTTTGGAAATAAATGTTTAAGTATTTCATTTTATCATGTTTAATCGCGTATAAGGTCGAAATATACTTATATTTATTTTCCTACTTTATGTGCCATGATAACCGTATCTGACACATCGGCTTTGTATAATTATAATGATCTGTGAATAAAAGTGAAAATACATGTATATGTGATTTAATTATTCAATCTTGTATTTATTTTGACTGGGTATATATGCTTTTGATTTCGAGCGATTTCATGAAACCATGCGAGCATATTAAAGATCGCTTTTATCTGCGATTATTAGTGAGAACTGGTTTTCATCTCGTACAGAAACGGTATCGCTGATCCGGCTGTCATCGCATTACGCGTTGTTATACTTTTCGCATCAGTTTTCGTGGAAAAATAATGGTTATTTCCAGGATGCCAATACTTGTCCTCGAAAAAGCGATCCCGTGTTACGATTTATACGTATGGTATATCGGGCTGAATTTACTGGATGGTTTTTGACGCGACTGCTGGCGTCCGACTATCGAAGAGCTGGTCCCCACGCCACCTCTTTAGAGGTGGCGCGGTGGACCCGGGTGTTGATTACTACGAGGGCCGCTCAGCGGGAGCCGCAGAGCCCTCGATCGATATTCATCGGTAGCTCGGGTCACCGATCGCGCGAACCGATGGGTCAACGCAGGACATGAGTTCTCGACGGCTCGAACCCAGCTGCGCTACCGAGGTTTAGAGAGTTTTCAGACCATGTTATACCGGGAGTGTTGGTATCACTGCAGATTTTCAATTTCGAGATTTATGTTATTTTTGAATCGCTGACGAGGGCTAGCCTCACCTAAATTTTGTGCTTTTCCGAGAAAATCAAATCGACGTCGATCTATGTCGAATTTATGTTTCAAGAGTTCTTTAAAGATCAGATTTTGCTAGTAATTCCTGTGATTTTTTGAAAAAGTTGAAAATTATTCGAGAAGCTTGGTATTTATATACTTTATATATACCGTATTTAAATATTTGAAATTATTATGCCACTACCCGACCAACCCAACGTGTCAGAGTCACAGGAGTGCGGACCCTCGATCACTCGATCGAGTATAGCGCTAGTCGTGGTCGAGTCCAAGATCGCAGCCGGGTCCCATATCTTTCTTTCTATTTATTGCGTCGTGATCTCGTAGCGGCTCAGCACTCGCAAATTTGAGTTATCAGATTCATGGTATGCTATGTATTGAACCCCGTAGTCAGCGTGTCAGAATCGTGGATTCAGAGATCCGATTTGTTTAAAGCAGTGGTGTCGCTTCGCATAAACAGCAGAATTTTTAAATCGACGCCTACATTTACCCTCAAGAGAAGGTGGGTGTGACATCTTTGGTATCGTGAGCGGGTAGGTTGAGATATCCCTTGCTTGCAGAGATCACCAGTCAGATCCCGAGCTTAAGTTTAGTAGCCATGCCTAGACTCGAGAGTTCAGAATGTTTATTAGAAAAAAGTTTAAGTATCTAGAAGTATTTGGAGTCTCCAATCGAGTTAAAACCCCAAGTCTGACATCGATCGAAAAATCGATAGTCGATTTTGACATTTGAGACAAAGAGTCGAAGTAGTGTCATCGTGATCGTAATCATGTCAGAGATTTTATCTAATCGATTTTTATCCAAAATGAGTTAACTTAAAGACGCCAAAGAAAGTAGTTTGATGCCTTTTATCGACCGGATACATAGTGAATCGCAGCAGTGATTATTTACTATCGTAGCGATTTGTAGCAAGAGAAAAAGTGGTCTCTGGAACAAATAAGTGAAATTTCGTCGAGTATCGATGGATAATGCTAAGAAATTTTCGATGACCTAAATTTTCTTAGTGGGAAGGATTGTAATACCTCGAACCCCGTGGATAACCGTTAGAAAATATATCTCGCGGTATTACACAGCTTGAGTGAAGGTTTTCACAGATTAATCTCTGATGGAAACCCCCAAGTCGAAGTTAATAGCGACTTAAATGTGAAAGTTTATAACAGATTTTGGGTTAAAGAGTAATTAAAAAGGATTGATATAAAATGTTTCGAAAACCAAGGACTGAAAAAGGTAAGATGAAGGGATCTTTTTGAAATGTTGTTTTATAATCCAGGGATCATTGAATAATCTGAAAGGACCTTTTGAGAATACTATTTCATAATTCAGGGATCGCTGGTGAGTTTTTCAGGACCGCTTTTTGTAAGAAATTATATTTTGAGGGACTAAATGTGAATTTCGGCTGAAAACTTAGTTGAGAAAACTCTCAGATTTTTCACTGGCTCATCTTCTTCCTTCATCCGCTACAGAAACCGAGAAGAAAATGGAAGATTTGAAGCAAGTAGGAGGATGAGATCATTTATGGAAATCTCGCGAGCATATAGTTTTAATCAGTAAAAGAGCTTTTCTTGGTGTATTTTTGACGAATGAGTGCATATGTATGCATGTATATATGTGTATCTGATGGATTTGATGAAAATAATTAGCGATTTGAGTAGGAAAAACACGTTTTTACGATTATATATGATATGTCATTTCAATTGCCATGTCAAAAATCATCAGTATTTATGATTTAATCTAGCTGAATCGAGTGATTTAGATTTTCTTGCCAGAAGAATTACCAGAAGTAACCGAGATTAGGGCTTAGTTTGATTAATTAAGTGATGATGATGATGATGATTAAGGTGTTAATGATGATGGTTAGATTGAATTGCTTGGGTTTAACCAAATTAAAATGGGTCGAGTCGAATTGGTTTGGTTGAGTTGGGTTTGATCAAATCAAAGTTGAGATGGTTTGGGTCTGGTTCAATTGACTACGGGTTAGGATTTTGGACCCGAACCAAATTGGTTCAATGGATTTTTGAATAAGAATTGAGCTCGTTCATATGAATTTGAGTTTTGATTTCAATGGAATTGAGGTTGGTTCGAGGTTGGTTCATAAATGGTCTAGCCCAAATTGAGTCGAGCTTTAATTGTAATCGGAGACCAATTTGATTATATCAATGTCGCGTTTGAACCGATCGAGTGAGTGGGCCAATTAGAAGTCGAGTTTATGATTTTCAGATTTTCTATTGGGATAAATTATGTTTTTAGTTTGTCGTGATTTATTTATTTTTATTATGTTATCCTACTAGGCTGTTGATTAGGTTTGGGAGGAGTTCAGGGTCTAGAAGGAACCCAAGGACACCGTGTGAGTGGTAGTGGCTATTATTTTTAAATAATCGATTAATTCTATTATTTTTGAAAATAATTGTTTAATCGGCCAAGTATTTTGAAATAAATGTTTAAGTATTTCATTTTATCATGTTTAATCACAGCATGAGGCTCGAAATATACTTATATTTATTTTCCCACGTATGTCATGATAACCGTATATACATCAGCTTTTGTATAATTATACGATGATTGTGAATAGTGAAAATACATGATATGTGATTTAATTATTCAATTCATGTATTTATTTTTCATGGTATATACGCTTTGATTTGGAGTGATTTGACGAAACCACGTGAGCATATTAAAGATGTTTTACTCGGCATTATTAGTAGAATTGGTTTTCATTCCGGTATAGGAATGGTATCGTGATCTCGGCTTCATCGGCATTATGCGTTGTTATACTTTTAGCATCGGCTTTGTGAAAATAATGGTTATTTCGATGTGAATATCATCTCCGGAAAAGGATCCCGTGTTATGATTTATCAGATGGTATTATGTCATTTGATGTATTTGATGGTTTTGATGGGCGACGGCTAGGCTCCCGACTCATCGCGATAGGTGGGTCCCTCACGGGCCACCCTTTAGAGGTCGGGCGGCTGGACCAGGTGTTGATTACGATGGCGCTGCATGGAGCGTGAGCCCCGACCGGATATTCATCGGTAGCGGGTCAGCCACGGTGAACCGACTGGGTCAACGTTAAGGACATGAGTTCCTCGACGGCTTTCAACCCTAGCCCATGCCACGCGAGGGTTTGAGAGAGTTTTCTGTACCATAAGTTATCTCTGGGTGAGGTTGGGTATCACTGTATTTTGAATTTGAGATTTATGTTATTTTTGAATCGTGACGAGGGCGCTCTCACGAAATTTGTGTTTCTCCGAGAAAATCAAATCGATGTTGATCTATGTTAATTTATGTTTCAAGAGTTCTTTAAAGATTGTATTTTGCTAGAATTTCGGTATTTTTGGAAAAGTTGGAAAAATTATTTCGAGAAGTTGGTATTTATATACTTTATATATACTCGTATTTAAATATTTGAAATTATTACGCTACCATCGATCAACTCAATCAGAGCTGCGGGCAGAGCGGGACCCTCTCGATTGCTGATCGAGTATAGCGCTAGTCGTGGGTTGAGTCCAAGATTGCAGAGGGTCCCATATCTTTCTTTCTATTTATTGGTGTCGTGATCTCGTAGCGGTCTGTACCCACAAATTTGAGTTATCAGATTCATGGTATTTATGTATTTGAACCCGTAGTTGGTGTGAAGTTGTAAATTGTGATTTGTAGATCCGATTTTGTTTAAAGCGGTAGTCGGGCTTTCAGCTAAAAGAGAAATTTTAACCGATGGAGCCACATTTACCTCGTGAAGAGAAGTGGGTGTGACAAGTTGCATTCCTAACCGTGATCAATTGTATAACCCTTTCACCTCCTAGCCATCCTTTCCAAATTTTTTTTTGAGCATTGTTGTTACAAAAATGAATAAAACTATATGGCATATTATGGGTTTTTTGTTAAATAATTTTAAAAAATAAAGAAGTAATTCTAATAAATTTCATAAAGTTGAGACACCTAAAAAAATTCAAAACAATTTTGGAAAAAAAAAAGGTCTTACACTAAATTCATTTATCTATCTAATTAAACTGTGTGTATGTGCATCTTTTTTGGGTGAGTACCAAATTTTGCTTTGTTTTCAGTTTGAGCACTAACTTTCAATTTGTATCAAAATGAGCACAATGTGTTAATTTTGTTTCTTCGATGAGGCGATTGGGGGATTCGATTATAAGTGAGTGGCGTGAAGCCGGAAATATGATGTGGACACCCGGGATCCAAGTCAGCTCATGTCCGTTTTATGTTCGGGGAGAGGAAAGGATGAAGAAAAGGGAGGGGGGCGGGAAAAACGATGATGACGTGGCACCCATTGTGCCACGCGTGTACAAGTTGATGACTTGGACATGAGTCGACTTGGATCCCTGGTGTCCACATCGTATTTCCGGCCTCACGTCACTCACTTATAACCCGAATCCCCAATGCACCCAGCCGGAGAAAACAAAAATTAAAACATTGTGCTCATTTTGATCAAAATCGAAAAGTTAGTGCTCAAACCGAAAAACAAGGCAAAGTTCGACTCACCCAAAAATTATTCGACACGCTTTGCTTCATTTTCAAATAAAATATTTACAACATTTACAACATCCACAACATTCTACAATGCTTCACGGACATCGGACACTTGTGAGTCTATCCTAGTTCGTTTATTAAGATTTCGGCTTTCCTCAACAAGTATCCGTACTGCTCGAATGCTCACCAGCAGATGCATAACATGCGCATCAACTTGAACCCTCAGCATAACGTAAAACACAAAACGCTAAAAAAAGCCGCTAAACAGCTTAAACAAAGACAATAATATTTATACAGCTAAGGGAACTTTTTAAACGCCGAGAACAATTTCTCAAGTGATAAATATTACTTTCGTTTTAAAGTATGTGTCGTGATCACCCTCTCCGAGAATCCTCCTGCAATCAAGCAACGCAGTGAAAAACTTTCTTGTCTCGATCAGTCAAAAATGCCCGCTAATCGCTTGCCCATCATCCTCCACATTCAAACAATTAGGCGGGCTTTCTGACTTGAACAGGAAAAGAAAGTTTAACTTATTGCATAATCGATTCTCCAGAAAAGATGATCACGACAAATCCTTTAAACGAAAATCCTGGACACATGAAGATGAAACTCATCCGAGAAGAAACAGAGGAAGAGAAGGAGGGAGTGTTCAAGGGAAGTGGTCTTCCTTCTCATTTATGGTGTGAAGTTCGAAATGCCGGTTGACGCTTTAGATTCGAGAAAAGAATAAATTTGCCATAAATTCTGCATACGGGATCACCGTAACGAGATATAGGATTTAATGCCGTCATTAATTCTTGTGCACGGGATACTATAAATTTACCATTGGCCACCTAGCAATACTTCAGTTTAAACGGAACAAAAAATATTTTAAGCAGATACATAAAATGTTTAAACGATACATTACAATGTTAAACGGTAATGCAAATAGTTAAATACTGACAAATAAATTAAACGAAAAAGACAATTGTTAAATATAAAAATAATGTATTTAAACAGAGACATGCGACATTAAAAGGTAATCAACTTATACAACTAGATAACCATAAAAGAGAAGAATCTTACAACGAGAAAAACTCATTTTCAGTAGGATTCGACAATGTCACATCGTCGTCATCTCGACAAGATCGACAATGGCACATCCATCCGGAAGTCAACCTTGTTTTCTATTGGGTAAACCGCTTTTATATCCATCGGTGTGATACACTTCACCTACGACACGGGGAACATCAAGACCCAATCGCCTCACGTATCTCGCTAAAG
Organism: Dioscorea cayenensis subsp. rotundata; assembly: GCF_009730915.1. Taxonomy (NCBI): domain Eukaryota; kingdom Viridiplantae; phylum Streptophyta; class Magnoliopsida; order Dioscoreales; family Dioscoreaceae; genus Dioscorea; species Dioscorea cayenensis. The sequence goes on from NW_024087988.1 coordinate 13,060, forward strand.
TAACACGATTCCCCAGAGGTAGTCAGTGAACAATAACCCTCGAATCGAAGAAATTCTAATCTTATCAAGAAACCGGCTAATTCAAATATAACAAACTAAATGAGGGAGAATAAGAAAAAGAAGAAGAAGAAGATGTGATGAGCCTTCAAACTTTGTTTCGATAAAAGCGCACACACAAAGAAATTAGGATGTGATAAAGACTTGGACATGATGTGAGTAGGTCGCTCCCTCCATTTTCATAGGCAAAATGAAATTTCATAACATTGTGATTTCAATGAACTAGAGGTAAAAAGATTAGTTCCTTAG
>NW_024087989.1:0-15327 GCF_009730915.1 Dioscorea cayenensis subsp. rotundata
TTATTATTATTATTTAAGAATGACGCTTGGTCATGGATTCAACCCACGACCTTAAAACTCGACAACAAAAACAAACCGCTTGAGATACTCTTTATTTTTAACATCAATTAGAAAATTATATATAGATAGATGTAGGATATGGATCAAAATATTTTTACATATATATTTAATTTATAAAAAAATTAAGAGACCATATAATAAATTAAAAAACTATATAAATCAATATGAAAAATATCAAAGTATCAAAAAATAAATTTTTATAAATATTTTTCTTTAAAAATAATTATTTTGTTAATCGCTCTTTTACTCATAGCAGACTAATTCCTACATATCGCACACTCTTAAATTCTCTTAAATAGAGCACTCTTTATTTGTCACATATATATTAGATTATTTTTGTTTCAATTTATAAAATAAAAAAATTAAATTACAAAAAAATTATTTTTTTAAATTATGTATATTAATTTATAAAAAAATATATTAGTAAAAAAAGGAATATCTTTGAATAATAGTTAACACCATATTATTTTGATTAAGTAACTTTTTTTCAATGACAACATGATGAGCTAGCAATAATAATCCCATAGTTAAAAACCAAAATTGAAATCTAGAGGCAACCCTAAACTATAATAAATAAATAAGTTGATGATAACTTTAATTTAAAAATAAGAATACTACTTGATATGTAATTTTTGTTGAAATTAAAAAGGTGTGCTAATAATTTAATTTGATAGATAAACAAATAAAAATGTAACTTATTTTATCCTTTTTGAAATTATTTTGATATTTCTTAAAAAAATTTTAGTTATTATAAATTATTTTAATTTTTTTTGTTGCTTGGAATTAAATTTTTTTAAAAAAATTTGTAACTTCTTTATATTTATTTATTGTTTATATTTAAACATGAAAGATGTGTAGATTAATTGGGTAATGTGATAATTCCTATGGTGATGGTCCCCGGTTCGAATCTCATCTTTGGCATTATTTTTTAAAGTTTATTCATTTCATTTGTAAATAAAATATTATAATTTAATAATAAAATATTATTTAATATAATAAAAATGATAAAAACCCGCCGGGTCAAACGGGCCTGGCCCGGACCCGGCGGTTACTGTCATAAAACGGGCCGGGTCCGGTTCATTCTTTGAGTGAACCGGACCTGGCGGTTCTGCCCGGCCAACCCGGCCCGGCGGGCCTTTCATCGAAGCACGGGCGGTTCGGGTCCGGTTTTCACCGAACCGGACCCGGCGGGCCCGGTTAACCGGCCCGTGCCCACCTCTACACTGAATGATTATATGAGAGATGATGTATACTTCTGAAATTTTTTGTTATCATATTATATGACACGCAGTTTATTCTAATAATTATTACATCATGAAATATAGGCCAAAATTTATTGGATGATCCTTTAGTGAAACAAAATTAAAGATATGTAACTATTTTGATACCAATTGAAGTTTGGACCCTCAAAATAATAACAAAAAAAAGACATCTATCAAAACATTTACCCTTTTTCATACATTTATTATTATTGCGTTCACATTCCTTTCAAATACCACCTAAGGGTCCGAAATTAATAGATTGGTATAATCATATACTTTTAGTTTGGGATTTTTCAAATCATTCTCGCTACAATATGACAAAAGTGACAAATGCCTCTCATACAAATTTGTCAAAGAATTGAAGATTTATTATGCATTTGTGAATTGGAGGCCTTGAACTCAAGAGCCCTCCAACCACAAGATACATGAGAACCACTGAGTTTCGCCATTGTTCCCTATATTAATCATAAGAAAGATTTATCCTCTTTGAAAAAAAAAAAAATAGAAAGGAAACAAATAAATATTTCTTTCAATTCATCTATCGAGTTAAATGCGTTATTAGTAGATTCCTCTCTTTGCTTCTTAGTCTATAAAATTTTAATAATTTTTTCTGGTTGTTTTTAGGATTTACGCACTAATTCATTGTTCAAAACGCCACTTATTGTTTGATTTAGTATGTCAAACTCAGAAAAACACATATTAGAGGCAATGTATTTTATATAAACTATTTTTTTCATTTAATGTATCCTTCCCCAAGTTGGAAGAGATTATTTAAAAAACAACAACAATAATAATTTATAACGAAAAGTTTGACCTAACAAAATATAACAAAATAGAAATATATAAGAATTAACTAAATAGGTAGTTTTGTATGAATTTTTATATTCAAAGTTATAGTGAAAATTAACCACAAAAATATAAATTGAAATAAGTTTAATTAGACCTAATAAGGCACTCCAAATTGTATTATATGTACACACATAGACGATAATTACTGGCATATTGGTGGGTAAAGTAAGACAAATATTGCATGTTGATTGGTTCGTAGCAAATTTGTGATATAACAGAATATATTTTTATTTTTGGAATTTCATGTGTAATGTTTAACTTTAATGTTTACTTTAATTAATATATCATTGTATAGTTATTTTGCCACGAAGCCCATCTTTCATCGTCGGCCTCAAAGCAGGTGGGCTTGGACACCTTGATAACATGGGCCTCCAATCATCTGAGTTTAAAGATGGGTCAATGTAGTAAAAGACTGCGCCTTAGTAACAAGGCCTAAAGGCCCATACCAAGCTAATCATATCTTTAATAATTTCTTAATGATACCAAATAGGTGTTAGTGTTGGTGTTAGTGTGTCGGATTTGCATGCTATTCTTAAACACAAAATTGAACATAATCAAAGGTTTATACCTAGCAGCATTGACCCCACTATGAAAAGCTTACAACCCACTATTCCTTATCTCTGATGAGAGCGCATAGCTAGACGTTCATTCCTAGCATTGTATATGCCCCTAACTAATATGAGCTTGTTACATATGTCAAAATACAAAATAAAAAAAAATAACATTAAGCTAAACTATAGAATAAATTATACCAAAGATTTCATGATGGTTAATGTTATTGCAAACTAAGAGAATTTAAAATTGTATTTTTAACCACTAGATAGTTGTCCTTTTTCAACACGTATCTGACACATTTTGAGGCGTTTTTCAATATAATGATCTCTCTTTGTACCCTCTTCGAGATTTGGTCTATTTGGATGCTCAAGGGGAGCCTATGCCCTAAACCATTGGGAAATCTCTTAATCCGTGCTAGCTATTTGGGTCATTTGGACTGAGAGAAACAATTGTATTTTTAATTGTACGATTTTAGATTTTCCTTCCCTAATCCGTAAAATTGATCAATTGCTTCTCTCCTGAATTCATGTAGCTCTAGAATCAATTAAGTACTCCGTAGAAGAGACTATCCCCAAGATTAAGAGAGTCTCACCTTCGCAGGATCCCTGCTTCCTAGCCTTGGCATCCGGCCAACTAGCGACCTCAACGAGCCACTCATTTAAAGACGAGTCGATGTGACTTTTCCTCTAGAACCCGGCGGGGTCCTCCTCGTTCTCCGCCACTCTTGTGGGTTTTGGTTTTTAAGTTAGTTTACCATCGGATTTGTCATTCTATTCTCTTTTATTCTGTTAATCTCTTCTCTGCTCACTGCTTTTGTACTCTCTTTTATTTTTAGTGGTGTGCGTTCTATCCACTTTTTAAAATAAAAAAAATAACATAATCACTAGATAGAAGTCAATGTGAATAATACATTTGGACCTATAACAGTACGTCAAACAATACATCAGCAATTTTCTTTTCGCTTTATATGATTTCTCATGGAGTTTTTATGGACTCTTTTGCATCATGGGCCATAAAAGTCCATCCTTTCATTAGACATAGGCAACTTTTTAGAAAGGCCCAAAAGACTGAACTATATTATTATTATTATTAGGGAAAATTACTGTTCACCCCTCGTAATTTTCAAAACTTCCCAAAAACCCCCTCCTACTTTTACACACCACGGACAGCCCTTCCGTTAGTGTTTAACTTCCCTTTTACCCCCTATTGGGCCTTTCTAAAAAGTCCATCCCCGTGGAATTCTCCGGCACCTCTGAAGCACTCCTATTGCCCGGGTGGGAGCTAAGCTCCACCACCCCACTGTTGATGTCGCAGGTCGCCGCAGCAGCAGCGGTCATACCTCTCCCTTTTTCTATCTCCAATCCACCACTCGCCAAGAGTCGAGCACCCTGCGCTTCATTCGAACTGTGCGCGAAGTCAAACCTGCCCAACTCCCGACGGTACACCGGAAATAACCCCCGATCCTCAGTGAACAAAATCACATACTTTCGCATCCCCATGTCAAGTCCAGACTCCATCGAGCGAGTAACCCCGGTAGACGACGCACTCATCGCCTGAGACGAATTGCTTGTGAGGGATCTCCGCCTGTGATAACGCGACCAGCTCTCCGACCGGACGAATAACTTCCGCAATGATGCTCCAACACCAAGCGTGCAGCGGTAAATTCCAGATTAAAATCCAACCCCCTACGCCCGAGTCCCTGCCGCGCCCCCCAACTCAGCCGACCAAGGGGCGAGTTTCAACACACACTTCCCATCTTTGGTCATTGCCTTGAAGGTCCCCATCTTACACAGCTCCTTGACCTCGTCCCTGCTCTCCATCGGCAGTAAAAGTTGCAGTCGTTGAGAGGGGTGATGGGGCCAGCCAACGGACGGTTTATGATAGAAGGGACGACAGCCAACAAGTTCGACTCATTAACGTAACCCTCCTCCAGCGATAGCACCGCCACCTTGGCCAATTCCTCTCGCAAGTCCGAAGACTCAGGGGATAACAGGATCGAGAGTGAAGCCCGGTTGATCTGCTGCACCTTAGCGTCAACACTGTAAGGAACCTTGACCGCATCCATTGAAAAGTCCGACGAACCCCTAAGCAGGCCAGTTCTTTTAGAACGAACGTGCATCTTCCTCCTAAGAGGGCTCCGCTTCGGCGCCACCGGACAACGAGCAGCCATATGACCGACGCACGCACATCTCAAGCACACGATCTGGTGACGGCACTCCGCCGTCTTGTGAGAACTCCTAAAACATCGCCCGCATGACGCTCCTTTCGGCGAGCGCGGTCGTTTGGTCCCTGTGAGCTTCCGCTAATCGGGAGACGAATCCTTGCGCACCATTTGCTTCTTCAAAGGGAGCTCTCCCGACGAGGAAGAACTCGCAACTTGAGCGTAAGACATCCCCACTTGTCGACACAAAGGGCCTCCCGAAGAAGATGCACTCTGTAGAAGCGGCGGATCTTTGTCACCCCCTCCACCGCCGCCACCGGTCGCTCCCCAGAGGCTTCGCAGGAGGCTCATTCTCTCATGACAACCCACTATATCTGGTTTTTGTGTGAATTGATAATTAATTATAACACAATGTTTCCTTATAAGAAATAAAATTAATATTTATTTATCATCATTTAATTTGAGTTCAGATTGTTCTCATCAACCACCTAAATAAATAAATAAATAAATTTTGTATGGACACAAAACCAAACAATGTTTAAAAGATATATTTAAAGATGATTTTGAAAAATGCTTTCCATCTTTCTCACTCACATTCTCGGAAAATTCACTACATCATATTCAACTCCATGCGTTGTTTATGTTTCTTTTCTATTAGATAAAGCATACACAATCCAATGACATCATATACGAAACTAACAAACATAATTTAATAAAAAAAAAAAAAGGAGCACCTACCATTTCAAAGGTTTGGAAAAAAAAAACACAAAATTATTTAGGGAAAATTACTGTTCACCCCTCGTAATTTTCAAAACTTCCCAAAAACCCCTCCTACTTTTTACACACCACGGACTGACCCTTCCGTTAGTGTTTAACTTCCCTTTACCCCCTACCGTTCACTTCAAATGGGTCCATGTTGTGAAATCCCATTTTTGGCCCCTGAAAAATGGTGGGAAAGGAAAGCGCTAAAATCACATCATGTTCAACCTTTTTGAAGGGCTTTCTAGCTGGTTTCGATAGACAATGCCAAGGAGTTACATTACATCTTGTTCTTCTCCTCATTATCATACCCGAAATATATAAATCGGTTTCTCGAACAGAAAATGAAATTGATTTCCATCGGATTGGTCAAGTGCACTTCATCTTCAAATGAGTCATAGTCGATTTTATTGTCGAGCGAGCATGTGCCATTGTCAGTCTTCTCGTTTATGGTTGTAAAGTTGTATTACGAGCGAGAAGAACGATGATTACTGACGAGTTTATTTCGTTGTAATGTTCTTCTCGTTTATAGTTATCTATTTGTATATTTTTAAATAATGTTTAACTATTTGCTATTATCCGTTTAAATATTTTTACTAATATGTTTAATAATTGTCATATCCGTTTTAATACTTCCCATCTCCGTTTAACATTATCTTTACATGTATAACTATTCATAAGCGTGTAAATTCTCAAAAGTCTCGCGTAAAAGCGGTGATCTTTTTCGTTTTGATCCGAATTGTTGGCATGTGGCACGTGGCGGTGGCAAGGGTATATGGTATCCCGTGCGTAGAATTAATGGCGGCATTAATTCTTATGCGCGATAACTATAAATTTCGAACACCCGTTCGTTCTCATCGATCGATGTCGGCCAGCTATGCGTTTAACTTTTTCTCGGATACGAAGAGTCGACCTTGTGGACTTCGCACCATAAATAACGGGAAGAACCCTCCCCAGTGGACAGACCACTCCTCGTCGTCCTCATCATCCTCCTCCTCCTCCTCCTCCTCTTCCTCCTCTTCCCATGGGACAGACCACTCTATCACGAAAGGATGTTTCGTGAGCCTTCTTCCTTATCTTGAGAATCGATTAGCTGTAATCACCGAACTAGTTAAACTATCTTTTCTGCCCTGAGCGAAGTCCTCTCATAATTGCACGAATGCGAGAGGATTCTCCAGTGATGGATGAGCGGGAAAGCAATTAAGAGCATTTCGACTTGGGTATGAAAAGAAAGTTTTCACATATTGCGTGATTGCGGAGGATTCTCTAGAGGAGGAGATCATGAAAACATCCTTTAAGACTGAGGTTGACATTTACCACTGAGACTTTTACGTTAGCGTTTAAGAAAATGGCGTCGGGTGTACAAGCCCATTACGTTACTATGTTTAACTATCGGGATCGTCGTTTAAGTCCTACCATGACGCATTGATTAATAGTCGTTTTTCATGAATGTGTGTTGTTTAACCTTTTTAATGTTATGCGTTTTGCGGGTTCAAGTTGATGCGCTTGTTATCACAGCCGCGTGAGCATTCGAATGTACGGAACACTTGTTTCGTTATCACGGTCGAGTCGTGAGTGTCAAAGTCCGAGCGGACGTTGTAAATGTTGTAAATGTTGTAAATCTTTTGTAAATGTTGTAAATGTTGTAAATCTTTGTAAATGTTGTAAATGTTGTAAATCTTTTTATAAATAAAAGCGAAACAATCGTATTTGTCGTGAACTTACGAAATTTAAGCAGAGACCTAGTAAAAAAACAATGTGGGAAACAAAAAGGCGTCATTGTAAACAATAGAAAAAGTTAAACAATACTCAAGTTACTCTTTAAACAATGACAGCGGTGTTTAAGAAAATACGTAAATATGTTTTAAGCAGATGACCCGGGGAGGTACCCATCTAGCAGCAGCGTTGTCGATTGAAAAGCATTCAATTTAAACAATAACATATTATTTACATGATATAGACTTTAGTTAAGCAGGTTAACCGTTATTTTTAAACACTATATGTATACATTTAAACATAAAAAAAGCTTAGCGTTTACGAGGAGACTCATGTTGAGTTGAGAACTTTCATTCGAGCGATGACAACATGTCTTCCTCGCTGACAATGACATATATTTCCCTTTTTGCCCTTGGGATGGAGGGAAAAATACCGCCCAATCACATCACGTCTAATCTAACCTCTATGCATACAACTGTGCACTTTTTTGTTTGCAGTTCTGACTGCTGTTTGTACTTTACATCTTCTACTTCTTCTTCGTCGTCTTCGTTTTGTTCTTCATTTCATTTTGGTTTTGATGCGATTTGGTTTTTCGATCGATATATTATGGAGAGTTTTTGTGGTATTGCTAGATTGACGGGAGGAAGAGTGCTAATGTTCACGAGCTCGAGACTTCTTGGGAATTGGTGTTAGTGAGATATGTGAGCGATGGGGTCTCGAAGTTTCTCTTGTCGAGGTTAAGTTCATCACACGGATGGATATAAAAGCGGTTTGCCCATGATAAGCGATGTTGACTTCCATCGGATGTGTCACGTCCACTCCATCTTCAAATGTCTCTGTAGTTGATCTTGTCGTCGAGAGCGAAAATGTGCCATTGTCGAATCCTAATGAAAGCGAGGTTTACTCGTTGTAAGTTCCTTTTTCTTTTAATTATTTCGGTTATGCAGGGGTCATTATTGTTTTAAATATATCAGTCATTTTGGTTAACATATGTATTACTAGTCCTTTACGTTATTAGTTAATTGTTTAAGTATTTAATTTAACGTTTAACTATTGTCATTATCAGCTTAAACATTATATTCTCAAAAGCTTAATATATTGATCTTTTCATTTGAGTGAAGTGTTGGCGGGAATTGATTACTGCGAGTGCTCCATTCATCCCCATGGTGACCACGGCGGTGTGGGATGTCTTCCTTCTCGTCGGATCATTACGAAGTGTTGTCGTTGGATATTGAGTCAGCGTTTTTGACGGTGTCGAACATTTCGAGGGATGTACTTGAAATCATGCGATCAAAAGGAATTTTGACTTCAAATTCATAAAGAGCGAAAAACATCGAGGTGTTGTGGAATGCTGCTGCCGAGTGGTTTGTCGTTACGCCTTCATGCATCAAAAGAGTATAACAAAAAAATACTTTCGAGAATCAAGACAATCAACCGTCACACACTTGCGGTGGTGGCATAGGTTGACGTCACATCCAGAGCGTCGAAAAATGGGTTAGCGCACGAGTGATTCGAGCTCAGGACCGTCCCTTGCATGAGGCCATCGACATTCGGGAAGGACATGTTGCGGGAACATGGTGTCCACATACCATACAAGCGAGGCTTGGTTGGGAAAAGAACATGCCGGGTGGTCCTCGGCCAGCGTGACATCTCCGATATGTATGTTTGCTTTGGTATGTGGATAAAATGGGTGAGACAAATCCGGCGGCGTTGCGATCGTGGAGAGGCGGTGATCGTTTTTAAAGCGTGCATTCTTTTCTTTCGGTAGCGTGTATTGTGGGATTCAAGAGGGCTTGCGAGCGCTAGCTGTTTCTCGATGGTACCCACCTCCTTGGAAAAATATCGAGAACTATCTCTTGGGTGCCGCGAGGGAAAGATGGTAACAATGGTTTTTCCACGTCGCCTTCGGTATGAGTCGACAACGAGACCCGATGCCAATTGGACTTGGTTCATATCTAAGTTAGGGCGATGCCTTATACGAGGTGGAGATTATCATGAGATAATTACCTTCGTGTCGAGACGAGTCCAAGGGCCTTGTGAGCGCAATTGCGGAGTCTTCCCTTCTTAGCCACATGCGTCTTGTCTTCGACATTTGGAGGCCAATTTTATGAAAGCCAATATCGGGACTTGGGAAAGGCGTTGAGGGAGGAGTCTTTGGTCTATATGCTTCGCATTGCGCTGGGCATCCACGGCTAAAGATTTCGATGATACAGTGAATGAGCTGCGAGGCCGTATCACCCGAGCTCATCAGCTGGTTGATTAATAAATCGGATATGGCACATTGGTCGGATTATCAGTTCGGAGGTGATCGTTGGGGTGAGATGTATTGAGCGTCGCGGAGTCGTTCAATGCTTGGATCAAGGAAGCTCGTCATTTACGGTGGCGAAAATGGTCGACTCCATAAGATGCCGAATGTTGATTTACACTAACATTTAGTATTACCCTTTAAAAGCATTCTCAATCTTTGTTTAATTACACTTTTTCGACTTTAAATATTAATCATTTCGTTTATTTAATTACAATAATGTTTAAACATGTTGACGAATTATTTAACCATCAACTGTCTTTGTTTAACCTTATTTTGCCGAGGTTCAGAGTTGATGCGCATGTTATGTAACAGGCGTGAGCAGCGACCAAATGGGAGACCTACTTATGCCCGGACATACGTTCGAAGTTAGAGATCATTGTTGAGGACGGTAGAAATCTTCGTGTTGGTCGTTGTGGCCGATGATAGTTACGAGTGATTGACCAATCGCGGCGACTCCGTGGATCTCGCCATCGAGAACTTGTTCAGTGTCGAAGGTGGCAAGTTTATGGTATCCCTTGCGAAACATGCTTGCGCGCAACTAATGCAGACGGAGACACCAGCGTACATCGATTTATGAGCGGGTACTTCACGAGTCGACAATTACAAAGCTGGCGTACAAGGAAGCTATATTCCCCATACCCCGGCGATGGCGGGCCTTGGGGACGGAAATCGTGAGCTTCGTTTCGCGACCGCTGTGACTAGAAAGCGACTGGGCGGCCTAGGCGAAAAGAGGATCGAGTCGCTAGCGTTTGATGTCCGCGAGTTACATTACGAGCCCGTTGCCGAGGATCCGGTCGCAGTCGGCGATCTTGCAGATGAAAGCTGTCGCCCGACTAGGCATTGTTAATAAAGCGAGCGATGGCGGGGAAACATTGTGTATTTATAGCGAATTGAATGTATTTACTGCGGAGACGTTGTTATTTTAAGCGGATACTGTCGTAATTTGAAATATTTCAGCGATGTTTAAAGCGATATATGGTATATTTAAACAATGAAAGCGGAAATGTACACAACTACAACGTAAATTAAACAACGAAATGAAAGCCCGAATGAAATTTAACACTGCCTTACAATTGAAAACAAACAAAAATTTACATTGAGATATACAAGTCATGTTCTTGAAAACAAAAAAACAATGAATTGAATTGTGTATTGATGGGCAACTTTTCCGTATTTGGTTAAACAATAAGTGCATTCATTTAAGCAGGAGAAAGTGTTATTTTTAAGCGGGTACACGTAATTTGAAATATTTAAAAGCGATGTTTTAAACGATATATACTATATTTAAACAATGAAAGTGAAAATGTACACAATCCCAGCGTAAAATTAAACAATGAAATAAAACCCGAATGGAATTTAACCCGCTTTACTGATTAAAACAAACAAAAATTTACATTAAGATATACAAGTCATGTTCTTGAACACGAAAACAATGAATTGAATTTGTCAGATTTACATTTGAAAACAAAATTGACGATCAGGATATACAGAGACATGTTATTCAAAAAGCAATTTAACCGCTTGTGACGACCCCCTTTGTCATGGACGCCGATGCCCTCCCTCCTTAAGTATCACGGGTAACATGCCAGTGTCCCCGAGGGTAAGGAGCGTACATGCTGCAGTGGCCGTAACTTCTCACCCCACGATGGTGCTCGATAAACCGCATGGCGTGAGGCGGGCGCGATCGGCGCTTCCTTGTTTTTGGCGTGGGGTTTTTACGCTAGCAGATGCGAGCGGGTACTTTGTCCGTCGCCCGACTACGCCAAACTCCATGCTCGACAGCGAAGGTCGAATAGATTCAGTGTCGAGATATGCAGAGTCGAGATTAGAATACCGATTTAAATACCAAAGCGAGATATTAATCGGACGTAATTAAAGAACTTACCATGTCCAGCGCGTCCTTATCGTACCGGACATGAAGAATAATACAGTATTCTTGTTTATCATTGTCGGAGCGACGACATGGAAGTGGCCGTTCGTGATTATCGGGAGGATGACAATTTGAACTTACATGCGAGGTTGCTGCGTGACATCCCGATCATAGCCATGGTTGTGTCGTATGCGTCGTCCTGCTTTGACATAAGCAGTCATGAGCGATGCGATGATGAGGCGCGCTTCTTGTAAGGATATGGCTCTTTGCTCGGCGACTTTTGTATTATGCATCTGGCGTCCATCGCATCATCGGTGACCATCTCCCTCCCTCAGCGGCGTGTATAACACTGTCGGCGTGTGGATGTTGCGGCGTCGTTCTTCCACCACGGCAGTCTTCGAGGATTAAACGATAACGAGATATTAGAAGACCATATTGTAAATATTTAAATGATATTATCAATTGTTACATGATATTATATATAATTAAGCGGTAGGCGAAAACTTAAATGATAACATAATGGTATTAAACACTATTAGGTAATAGTTAAACACTATGAGAAACTCTTTAAACAATATCATAAAAAGCGTTACACTTACCCGTCCATAGAAGCGGTTGAGGAAGATCCTCATCAACTCTGCTCGTATTTGTTAAAACGACTCGAGGCCAACCCATTTCTTCTTCTTGAATAAAAAGCTTTTCCGAGCCGATGCGGTCGATTTTTGATTGGCCTTGATCATCTCTCGTTGCTCGGTCGAGGGTCTTCATCGAGCATCTTCCTTCGATGCGGGGGACGATGGCAGCGAGCATCAGCTGCCGAACACATCCTTACATTGTTGTTCTTGTTGTGGGATTGTGATGCGGCCCGATCTTGAGGACGACGGCAGCGAGCATCGACATGAACACTTCCTTACATGGTTCTTGTTGTGGTGGGATTGTGTCTCGCTTGGGCTGCGGTCTTGTCGGCCCGCGACCCGCGCCAGCGGAGTTCGGCGATCTTCTCAGCCGTGGCGCTACAGCGGCATCGTTGGGAGACACAGCCCCTTAACTTGTTCTTGACCTTCAGGGATTGTGTCCATCTTTGATGCCGCAATCTCGGCGGCCGGTTCCAGCGGTCGACGATTTCATCGAGAAGAGAGTCGGCGACCTTCTCAGCCGCGACAGCAGCCACATCATCTCGATGTCCTCCCATGTCGTGGCCATGTCGTCAGCGGCGACGGAACTCGATACTGACATCGGGCGCTGATGGTGTTGCTATTGTTCATCGTCGGCGGCGGTGGAGACAGAGCGATATTATCTCCTCTTTTTCGCCAAGTCTCTTGAATGTGGCAGCCTTGGAATGACCTTCCCGATGATGTCGTCGTCGTCAAATTCCGGCTCCTCGTTCGTCCGGGTGCTTGGTTCTTTCGAGGATGGCGCGGCCGATTTGTGAAACGTCCTTCCGAGCGCCTCACGCGGCGACGAAGCGAAACTTCGGTCGTCAATATCTGGCATGCTGCGTAAGAGTTGCGGTGACATCTTAGCCCAATATTCTGGGTGAGAGTGCCGGTCGGGAGGAGACTGCCATGGTCGGGGGCTAGTCGTTGTCGTGGTAGGGGTTGTTGCATCTGAGGGGTGAGGGAGGGCTTCTCGGCGTCGAGGATCGTGCGTGCGTGGTGGGTGGTGGAAGTAGGAGAGCAGCGTCCGAGCAGCGCCGCGATAGAGGTGCCCTCTCATCCCGCGCCCGAGCCAGTGGTTCGGGAGCGATGGCATCCGTCCGTCGGTTAGGCGCCTGACAAATATTTCTTCTTGACGTTCGCGGAACCATTTCGAGAAACTAACATATGTAAAACGAAACAATTTCGTGAGATCGTTCATTTTAAACTATAAAAACTATATATTTAAGCGTTATAGAATATAATTAAGCGGAGAACAAAAATATTTAAGCGGTTATGAATAATAGTTAAGCGGTAAATACTAAAAAGTTAAAGCGCTAAATAAAATGTTTAAACATTAAAAGACTTATGTTAGACATTGTCCATGATTTATTACCTCTTTTCCATCGGCGATGACAAAGCTCGTTTTCTCTGAAATCGCTTGCTTCAGGTAAGTACTTTCACGTAGTACGACATCCTTGGGATCTTGCCGAAGCGGACTTTCTTCCCGTTCGGTCATCTCGTAAAAACCAGGGCGTTAAGCGCGGCCAGAGCAACCCTTAATGTACCACTGTGTTGAGTGCTTCTTCCGTGGCGATCTATCTTGCGCTCGGGCGGCCGCTTGTGGAATATCCTCCATAAGCCCGGCAATGCGTCGCTGCGCCCAGTGCGTGCTCGCCCCATGGTACGGTAGATCATCGGCGTAATCAGCGATCGAGTTTGAACCGAGCATGATGTATTTGGGAAGAGGGGCGTCCCATGAGAATGCACCATCGGGGAGTTTGACAAAAATTATCTTCTTCCCCTCGTCGAACAAGTTGCGCGAGTGCTCTTGATGGAGTCTACATGTCTCTCGTGGGTCTTTTGATAGATACCTGGGCCTTGACGCGACTGGTTTTCTTCTTACGAAAGACCAGCTGCGTCGCCATCAGCCTGTGAGACCAAAACGAGGGGCCACATCTTGAGGTCTGAAACTTCGGCGAGGCTTTCCCGATCCTGAATTTATTGGTGCGACCAGTACGTGCACTTTGCAAAAGAGAATCAAGAAGGGCCCTCTCTTGGTATATGGCTTCCGACTCGAGTGAGCCGCGCAAGCGGTGTCCTTCGAATAATCTCCCGATTAGTCGGGGGTCGTGTTAACTTTCAATTCGACTAAAGGTCTCCTGGCCAGGTGTCGAATAGCAGCGCCCGTTAACTAGGTTGACCGCCATAATCCACAAAGCTGCGGTATTGACAAAAGTTTAAGCGGAAATATAAGGTTTTAAAGCGGTAAACTCTCGAGTTATCAAAGCAGAGATATAAAATGTTAAGCAGAGACCCATTTTGTTAAAGCAGAGGCGAGAATACTTAAGCAGAGACAACAAATGTTAAAGCTGTAACATCTCAGTTTCTTAAAGCGTCAACCTCGTTTTGTAAAAGCTGCAACCATATCAAAGCGAAGCGGAAATGTACATTTATAAATATTACACAAATCATAACAATCGAAGAAAACTATTTTCGATAGTGTATACATCGAAAATGCAAAACAAAAAAAACAAAACCCTAGCGAGAAATCTCCTGCTGAGACTAACAAAACCCCAGTAGAAATCCCCTACGAGACTTGATATCTTCCAACAAAAAGCAGGAGCACAAAACAAAAGCCGAAAAATCTTTCTTTATGATGAGCGAGTTAACATAAAACCATACTCAATACCTTAGATTGCAAGCGATGAAATGCCAGACTAGTTGCGCGAGGACTTCTCCTTGAGATCACGAGTTGGAAAGGAAAAAGCGATGAAATGCCAATTCTGGAGGCTTGGCAGTAGAGACAACCGGAGGCGACTTGAATGGAAAAGGCGAAGGCGTGAGTTGAGAAAAAAGCAATTAAGCAGGCTCCGAGTAAATTAGTCTCTTGCGGGGTTGCCCTCTGGAAAACCAGCTTACTACTCGAATCGCCGAGATGGGCTGCCACTACATCTCCATGCAAAGGGCATTTTCAGTCGAAAAATTTGAAGCTCACTCAGATTCGCAGTCAATTCTGAGGTTTGGGGTTTTGAAAAAGCGTAGGCTTTAAAAGGAGGGGTTTTGGGGATTCATGAAACTAGCAGGTGTTTTAGCGATTTTACAAACTTAAAGGGTTTTAGCGATTTCGCTTATTATTATTTTTATATTCT
>NW_024087990.1:0-6985 GCF_009730915.1 Dioscorea cayenensis subsp. rotundata
GAATCCTACTATTTTTAAATTAGTGTTCTCTTTTTTGTGATGCAACTAAAATAATTAGTCTTAATAGTCATGATGCAACTGAAATAATTTTTTCAATCGAGATAGTGTTCTCTTTCAAATTTCCAACCAATCAGATCAACAAGCTACTCCCTACGATTGCATTATGAATAGAATTCCATCTTAACTTACTCAAAAAAATCAAAAGAGGAGAAATTTTGACTTCAAAATACAATATCTCTACGTAGACTTGTGATACCTTTTAACTGCGACTTGTTTATACTAGTGGATCTCTCAATTTGTTACATCAATTATGAATTTTTGGTTCTCGCTACAATAAATTATATTTTGAATTCAACAACATGATAAGTGCTATATATCATACATATCTTATTGATTATATTTTGTACTTAAGTGATTTTCAAGAGTTTTTTTATAAATAGTTTTGTACTTAGGGCCTTTTTGGCTGTAAAATAAAAAAAAATGTGCCATAATTTTATTACGTATAAAATATAAGTGATTATTGCAGAAATTGTGGCATATTGCATATTTTATTCCTACATAATGAGTGTTTGGTTAGTAAAATAAAAAAATTATGGAGACTGGCCGGTCGGCAACTGGACCGCCAGTGGACCAGTGCCCAGTCGCCGAAGGCTAGTTGGACCATAGGTGAACAGCCGACGTGTCATCGGCGGCCGGCTGGCTAGAGGCTGGACCGCCGGTGGACCGGTGGCTGGTCACCGGAGGCCGACCGGTTGGTGGCCGGACCGCTGGAGGCCAGTCGGATCACCGGTGGACCGGTTTCCAATGACTAGATTGAAAAGGAGAGACTTTTTACAATAAGAAAATATTCCACTCTTAGTGTAATATATTTTTTTTATGCCATAATACCTATATTATGCCATAATTTATACTCTAAAATAAGAACCCAAACAACCAATTATGGCATATTTATGCATAAGTACCAGAAAATGTTAAATTATGGCATATTCTACGGATTGTGCCATAATTTTTGGCTATCCAAATAAATCCTCAGTGTGTTCCATTTGTACTCACAGGTCATTATAAGCACAACTGAGGCCATAGAATGAAATCGGAATTAAAATGGGGTTGAAAACAACAAACAGAGAACTACACTGGTATGGTACATGCTCGTGTATCTATCGTGTATTCTTCGGGTATTGGCAAGTTAAGCATCTAGAGAAATACACAGTCCATGTATATGGTTTTGTACATGACCGTGCACTCCCCAGACCCAAGGTCCTCCTGAGAAGAACACGGCCGTGTATATGATGTATACGGCCGTGTACATAAAGGAAGTTAAAGAACATTGTCCAGAGGAGAAAATGGGCTGAAGCAAGACACACGCCCGTGCATCTCAAGGGTTGAGAAGCAGAACCATCCAAAATATACACCGCCGTGTACACCTGACCGTATACCCCAAGAGTCGGGGTTTCGAGTGATCTAGAGATCTACACGGGTAAAGTACACTCTCGTGTACCAGTCCGTATACTTACCAGATTCCAGTGGTATAAATAGAAAGCTGAAATAGTTATTTGGAGAGCCTGATTTTGGGAAAGTGACTATTGGGTAACGGTTAGGGTTTCGAGGTAAATCAAAGGAAGATGAGGAAGTTCGTAGGGGTCCCCGGAGTGATGATCAAAGGTGACAATATCAGCTCATATCGATTTCTATTGTGAAGACATTGAGAGGGGATTTCTTTTTCCATATTTAGTGTTCTAGGACTTTATTTCCATTACTTTGAGCTAAACATGGATACCATAGAAGGGTAACTTCCTTGGGTGTTCGGATTTGATGTAGCTTGGGATGATTTTATTTTGATATTGCTTATAATATAGATTTTCTTTGGCTTTTTGGCTTTATTAATGTCTTTGTTTTGTTGATTTAGCGTAACGAGAGTGGGTATCTCATTTTGATTGCGTGATTGAGATTAAGAGATTTATTACTTGAGATTCCTTTGAATTAAAGTCGTGTGGTGAGAGCTCCGATTTCTATTAGGGATTTCCTAGATCACTATGCAACCTTGTGAAAGTAGGATTAGAAGAGATTCAATCCTATTGTAGCATGGGATTAGGTATTAGGGAGTCTTGAGAGAGCACTCGATATTTATTTGACCTAGACATTGAGAGGTAGACAACGAGGTTATATCGCTCTAAAACAGGTATGGAAATCCCTCGGTCCAACAATACTAAGATTGGATCTATATTTAATTGCAATTACTTTAACTCTAAATTCCCAAGTGAAATCTTATCCTGACATTTTCTTCTTCTATTGATTTCTCAATCCTTAGATTTGTGATGTTGGTCCTTTTCATTCTTAGATTTAGTTGATTTGTTATTCATTGATTCTTCGTTCTTAGCTAGATAACAAGACTAGAGTTAGTACTTCTATTACTTATTCCTTATGGATTCGATCTTGTTTTTTAGCACTTTATTACATGACCGACACATATACTTGCAAGCGTCTTTATCACAACAATAGATTGCAATTAATCAATTAACATGAAAACATTCAAAATTCACAACCAATGTCTATCAAAATATAAACCCTTGTTTCCATTGATTGATGTTTGAGCATGCATGCAAGTGTACATGTCAATCAAAGTAATACATGCAAAACAACAGGGTCGAATCCACAGGGATTAAATAATACTACTACTATCTCTATTTTCGCTAGTTAACTATTGATCAAAGATCAAGTCAAATTCCAAAGATAAAAAGTAATAAAAGAAGTAAAAGACCAAACCAAAGGGAAATGAGAATTAGAAGCAATGAATGAAATGGTGCCCGGATATAAATTCACTTGGGAATTTAGTAAATAACGTAATTGCAATTCAATAAAGGTAAACCCTTAGCTTAATTAGATCAAAGGAATTCCAAAATACATTAAGTTGCTTGGTTTGCTGTAAGTGAAATTACAGTGTAAGTGAAATCACATATAAATTAAAATGTTGTATTTCAAATTACATCATTGTTGTTTGGTTTGCTGTAATTACAAATGTTGTATTTACTTTTTCATTGTTTAGTTTGATGTAACTTGAGGGGTATAGTCACCTCATCAAATCATTAACACAAGTAATTAAATATTATTCATAAAATCATTTAATTACGCAATATGTTTAATTTTATACTTATAAATAATTAATTAATTCAACTTTCACTATCTATCATTAATGTCAGCACTAATGTAAGAAAAATAATTTAATAATTAATTAATTAATTAGTAATTTCTTAAATTTAAAATATGTAATATCTTTTAATTTTATTTAAAAAAAATAATTAATTGATTTAACTCTCACTATCTACTATTAACACTAATGTAATAAAAATAATTAATTAATTAATTTAATGATAATTTATTAAATTAAAATATGTAATATTCTTTAATTTTATGTCTTAAAAATATTTTCATAATTAAAATTAAATAAAATTGGTATTTTAAAAAGAAAATATTAAATTAAATAAAACATAAATAACTTTAAGTTTAATTATGTTAACAATTGATTATCATGTAAGCTTTTCTTTGCTTTTGATACATAATACGGAGAGTAAAAAATGATGATTTTAACCCATATTTCAACTTACAACAAAATGTGCTATAAATTGAAATGTTGGAAAAGTACAAAAAATTAAAAACCATTTTACATATATAAATCATTTTACAGTAAATAAAACAACATTTTATATGTAAAACCAGTTACATTACAGCTACTTACAGCTAGTTATAAGTAACCAAACAACCCATAAGTGCTCTCTCTCAAGACTTCTTAGTGTACAATCTAATGTTACGGTAGAAGTGGATCTCTCCTACCCCTACTTTTGCACGATTGCATTAAACTCTAGGAATTCCATGTCAAGAATCAGAGATAAACTACCAAGATTTTAATCGAAAGGTACATGTCGCCCTAACTATCTCTAGTAAGCATCAGTGATACCTATTAATCTATGTGTGATCTCCTCACATACATCTCTCAATACCTATGTGAGATCATAATGGTAAAGTCTCTCTCGATACGCAAAACCGATAAAGAAAAACAAAGATGTATCCGAAAAACCGAAGACAATATATATTAAAAAGAAATATCAAAGTAAAAGCATTCCCAAGCTACATCAATCCAGGCGCCCTAAGGAAGTCGACCCTTCCATGGAGCCTAGGTTCATTACTACAAAAATGTAAATAAATCTATAAAAACCCTAGCCATAAAAAAAGAAAACCACGTCCATGTCTTCGATATTAGAGTAGATGTGAACCCGATATCATCGCCAATGGATCGTCACTCTGGCGACTCTTTTCGAGATCCTCCTTAATACCTTGGAAGCTCCTTAAAACCCTAGCCAATAGTCATCAACTACTTTCCCAGAAATTAGGTCAAAATAAAAAATCCCTTAAAACTCTTGAAAATTTCTATTTATATTTCCAGGAATCCGACCGGTACACGGGCAAGTACACGAGCATGTATCTTGGCCATGTAACTCTCAGGAGTAGTCCAAAAACTCTCATCCCCGAGATACATGGGTGACTGTATACGGCCGTGTACTGCTTCATCCGGCTGTGTAACTCTCAGGAAAATTCTGCACTCCATCTATTAAGTTGCATGGCCATGTATACTTTTTCTGCTCGTATTCTCTTCTGGGACATACTTTGCAACTTTTTGAATGTACACGTGCGTGTTCTTCATCTACATGGGCATATCCTTCTCTATAGAAGGGTGATCGGGGAGTAAGGAATGATCACACGGTGTCCATGTGCTTCTCTAGTTACTCCTAGACTAAAGGCTACATGGGCAAGTACATGGGCATGTACCCTGCTCGTGTATCTCTCTGTTTGTTGCTTTTGACACCGTTTTACTTTCGATTTCCTTCCTTTGGTTCTTGTTGTGCTTATTTTATCATCTGAGAAATAATGGAACAGCTAAGTACTAGTCATCCACAAAACCATAATCTTAAGGATCTCTTAAGTGCTAAATAAGATCGATATAATATGTATAATATAACACTTATCATCTATCTATACCCAAACACCAACAAGTTAGTTCTCCATTAAAGGAGAACTCTGATAGGGATGCAAGTATACATGCCGATCTTTTAATAAAATATGTTAAAGAGTAGGGGATTGATCCTCAAGTCTACTAGTACTAGTCCTTAATCCGAAAACTAGCATACTCAAAATTATGTGATGTGAAGATAAAATAAAATAAAATAGAAATCAAAATTAATGAAATGAATATGGATAAACAAGTAAGGGAAACAGGTGCTAGAGCATAGACTTCCTCTTGGGTTTTATAAGTCTAGGACAAAGGTAATAAGTTAGCAATCCTATTTGAACCGAGACAAATCTTGAAGTATACTATCCCTTTTCTCAAGGTGAATAATAAATGATATAGTATTATGCTGATACAGATAACTTTACAATCGTATTGAACTCTATGAAATCTTAACAAGATTCAACAAAAATTCAAAGTGTAGACAATCCTTTTGTCGAAGTGAGCGTCCCTAATCTCATATAAAGTAGAAATGAGATCTCTCTCTAGATCTACTCCCTACGATCGCAAAGAGTACGGAATTTCTTACCAAGTTACTCAAGAGGATTGTGGGAGGAGAACTCTCAATTCCAAAGTACCATATCTTTAAGCTTACTCACAAATTCTCTCCAATCATGGCTTGCCTATGTTAGGTGGATCTCTCAACTTGTCACTGATAAGTGCTTGTGCGATATGAATGTGAAGCGTTCATTCCTTATGTTGAGCATTACTTTTCTCAGGTTTTTACATTAATATGTGTGTTTTTATGTTACTTTTACTCAGGTAGGGTTGTGAGGCCGAGTATGAAGAAAATAGGCCAATGTGGATCATAATGCACTTATTTTGGAGGAGATCTTGCTAAAGTTCAAACGCGAAGACATAGGACAGGTGTGAGATGGTAGAGTGTGTGCCAACCTCCTCGCATTCGAGTGAGCACATCCATTTGGAGGGGCACAAAGGCAGTCACACTCGAACATTCCGACCTATGCATATAAGAACAAGAACTCCACCAACATGTATATTATTGAAGAAGCAAGTGATTCGAGGCGTGAGCGTGTGCCCGTTTGCGTTACCCCGATGAAAGTATGGAATCGGGAAGTTATTCAGGTCGAATACTGCAGCAGAGCAACGTAGCAATTCATCGTCACTTTGTTCACGGCACGGGAAATCGAAAAAGCAGAGAATCCACACGGGCGTGTGGAAATTATCCACGCCCTGTAGAAATTCACGACGGCGCGTGTAGCGTCCACGCCCGTGGAGTTGCCCGATTCAGATCCCTATTTAAAGCCCGATTCAGCCCTCGATTTTTGATATTCTTTTTCTCCATCTTTTTCCCCAACTTGAGAGGGCTTCGGCTAGGGTTTTGAGGGGTATTGGCCAAGATTTTTGGAGAGGTTCTATGGCTCAGACATCGTCATTCCCGAGGGAAGAAGGTTGGTAGGGGAGCTTCCGTCGAGGCGTATCCTATACTCGAGACGAGAGAAACCTTGGACGACGAGTAGAGGACTCTCCGCAAGACCATCGACCACGACCATCGAGGGGTTTTCTTTATGGATTCATTGCTTTTTACATTCAATTTCTTTTGATTGTACTTAGCTCCATGGAGAGCTAAACCCCTAGTGGGTACTTCGGTGATTGTGAACCTTAGGATGTATTCGTTTCTTTGAACTTCTTTATTATGCTTTCAATAAATTGATGTTTATTGTGAGTTCCAACCTTGAGATGCTTGATTGTATGAACATTTCCCCTAGAGTGACACTAGGGTTGAGAGTTCTTGTTGGTAACCTTGTGAGTGAGTGACACACCACGGGCGTTAGACAAAAGCTAGGTTGAGAGGGTTGAGAGGGTGAGTCGAGAGTGCAGGGACTACTCGGAGTATTATAATTGAACCCAGCGGTGAAAATATTTTTGTTGAAGTCGATACCTTCCTTCCGAGCATATCCTTTC
>NW_024087991.1:0-9364 GCF_009730915.1 Dioscorea cayenensis subsp. rotundata
CATACGGGATCCTGCGATCCATATGTTGACGCTCAAGATGTTATCTTCATTCGAGTTCGACTGCTCTTATTCCTGCTTTGACAGGGTAGACACTATACAGTTTTGAGCACTAGGACAACATCACAGCATGTCAGTCACCCAGTTCTCAGCATTAGGACGGGACTTTATGATGTGTCATTCACGGATACAGATGACTACGACCAGTTGCCTACGGATTACCCCGGCGTGTTGACACCACAGTGCGCATACAGAGCGCTATGTGGATAGGGGCAGTATGAGCCCGGGGTGTCTAAGGCCACATGTCTCTCCCAGCCAAGTTACAGGTATATACACATCGTTCTGAGCAGGTCAGTTAACGGTCGTGGTGACAGCACCGGTGTGCTCAGCCGACAGCAGCTGCTATATCTCTATTCGTTGGTATAGAGCACACCGATACACCTGGGACACATCCTGGCAGAATATATATGACATCAGGGGCAATATGTTAGATTAGGAGTGATATTCTCGGGCCCCTACATCACGAGACTAGTTATGGGTATGGGTTTCTTGGACGCGATTCGAGGAGCTGAGAAGGCGAGTATACCTGCCCCCCTGGGCATAGAGACGATGAGATTGATGGGGATGGTTCGCAGGGTTCAGCCAGGAGTGTATGCTTTGCTTACACCCGCCATAGAGATAGCCGAGTATGAGGGTGATGATGGAGAGGGTACTCAGCCTGCGCCGATGGAGACCGAGGCACCTCCTGCGGCACAAGAGCCACCCCTAGTACGCATGTTTTCACCTTTTCGAGACTATGATCATTTTAAGAGGCTCGAGAATGCTGTAGGGGTGCTTCGGACAAAGATCACTGAGGTTCGGGCAACACATGTTATTAAGTACACAGAGTTTATGGCGCGATTTGATACTTTACAGCAGATCCTTGAGCGAGATTTTGCCTCCCTATTTGTTCTGAGGTCGAGGACCCCACAGCATCTCCGACACCACCATCACCCATCCCAGCACCAGTTGATCCACATAGTACATCATCGCCACCAATAGTAGCAGCAGAAGAGTCCCAGCCTGACACTGATGCTTGATGCATCTTTTTTTTCTTTATTTCTTTCTTGTTTTTGTATTTTATTTTGTATTGTTGCTAGACTTGCACTCCTCAAAAAGGATTCTTCTTTTGAGTATGTCTTTTACTTTCATTTTGTTGCCTTGAGTTGTATTTATTACCTTATCTTTTATATACTCAAGATGTTTTTATTTTTATTGAGCATCACTGAACCCTCTTGCGTGTGCGTGCAAATGGTCTTATCAGTATTGGAATTAAGAACTAGTCATGGGCACGACCAATGTGGGGCTTGTGTGCTTCACAACCCATTGGAACTTTACTCCCAAGGATTTAACTCCATCAAACACAACATTAGGAGTCAGGGGAGTATTATTTCAATTGCTCTCTCTCACATATTTACTTGATTACTATACTTTCTATTATGCTTGCATGTGTACATTGAGGGCAATGTACATCTTAAGTGTGGGGGGAGTTCACTTTGCACATGTCTTTTACACAAGTTTTAATTGGCATACATGCTAAAATAGCCAATGGTGATTCACCTTAGTTGCAATGTTTGTATTCTTGAGTTTAGGAGAAATTTTAACATTGAATGTTCTCATGCTCTAGTTTTTACTTGAATTTCTTGGAATTTTTGCCCGATTGATATTTGTGCACCACTCACCTATGAAACTCTTTTGGAAACTCAAGTTCGATGTTTAAGGGACTAATTAGTTTTATTTCTTGTTCCATGTTGCCTTAAAAAAATGGAAAATGAAAATAAAGAAAAAAAAATAGATTGTTTAGTTGTGCATTGACGGTGGAAAGAGCTACCACCTATGAAGTATGAAGCTACTCTCATAAGTCGGATACTAGTTATGCCCTAATGAGAGAAAAAGCTATCTCATGGAATCAGTGAAAGCTACCACCTCGAAAATGTGAAAAGCTACCTTAGAGGCAGCTTTGGAAAGAGCTACCTGATAAGTGCTTGTGTGATAAGAATGCGAAGTGTTCTTTCCTTATGTTGAGCATTATTTTTTTAGTAGGTTTACGTACTAATACATGTGTATTTGTGTTCTTTTCCGCATGTAGGGTTGGGAAGCTAAGTATTGAGAAAAGATATTAAAAGTAGATTGTAAACGCATTATTTGGTGGAATCTTGGAAGAAACAAATGCGAAGACATAAGTGAGACTCCAAGATACATGAATGTGTGCCAACCTCCATGAATTCAAGTCACTACAATGAGTTGGAGGGTAACAAAGGCAGTCACATTTGCGTATCCCGACTTATGCATTGATGACAAGACCTCCACCAATGAAGCTTTTGATTGAAGAAGACGTACAATCTACGGCATAAACGTGTTCCCATTTATGTTGCCTCGATGAAAAGCGTGGAATTGAGAGTGTTTTGGCTAAGTACTGTAGTAGGGGACTCTAGTGAAACACTGTAGAGAGTACTGTAGCAGTTGCTGTTCACAACATTCCAAAAATAGGATTTCCAGAGAATCCGCACGGGCGTGTGGAAATTCCACAAGCCCGTCGGAAAAATCCACAGGGGTGTGCGGATTCCCGATTCCAACCCTATTTAAGCCGCGATTTAGCCCGATTTTTAGGATATTCTTTTCCCTTTTTCTCCAACTTTCATCCATCTTTCGGGAGGCCGTCGGCTAAGGTTTAGCGATGCTTTTGGCACATCTTTGGAGTTGTTCTAAGGATCCAACACCGCGCTCTACTTGGAAGAAGATTATTGGAGGAGCTTTCGTCAGCACCGATCCGGAGAGGTGTGCCCTAGGCCGAACAAGGAGACCTTTGGAGAAGACTTGGCTACTCCACAAGACCATCGACATGACTACCGAGGGGGTTTTCTTATGGAACTCCTGTTTTTACTTTCAATTTCATTGTTGATTGTATTGTGGCCCATGGAGAGCTAAAGCCCCTAGTGGGTAATTGCATTTTATAAACCCTAGGATGTTATTGTTTCATTGATCTTTTATTATGCTTTCCTTAATTGATGTTTTAATTAAGTTCCAATCTTGAATGCTTGTTGAATGATTTCTCCCTTAGAGTGACACTAGGGTTGAGAGTCCATCTTGGTAACCATTGTAGATGAGTGACACACTACGAGGGTTAGACATTGCTTGATTGGAGAGGGTTGAGAGGGTAAGTCGAGAGGTAGCGGAGTGTCCCCTTTCCCCTCCAGTGTAATTTATCCTACCTCCATTTCCTTGAGTTCTTTGCGGTTACAATATAGTGAAGTTCCAGAGGATAAACTCTGCTGGGCTTGGTTGTGCGAGCAATAGAGTGAATTGTTGAAGTGACTCTAGTATCTAGGGCTTAAATGTAACTAGGGGCCTTTCGCCTGGACCAAAGGGTTAGGTCTATACATAGGAAGAGGGTTTATCACTTGGATTCCCTAGAACTCCATGCAACTTTACACAGTGTGAGGTGTTGAGACTAAGTGATTTCTCCACTGGGACATAGTGTAGAGTTAGTCACGGTTGAACTTAGATAATAGTGGGTCTTGCACTTGAAATATTAAGGATCTCCACAACTCAATGAGAATTGATTAGGAAGTATAATAGTGGGTCTTGCACTTGAAATATTAATCCTAGGGGGAGCATTGTCCGAGTACCCTACTTCTATCGATTGTCTTACCTCTCACTTACTTGCGCCTCTCATTCTTGTTTCTTTTATCTTTGTTCACATTACATTTTATTGACACTATCATTGTTCACTTTCACATGGTTAAGTAGCAATTTAAGTATTTTTACTCCCTACTCCTTGTGGATACGATACCCCACTCACTTAGGATTTATTACTCGACAAACCCTTGCACTTGCGCGTCACACGCAAGGGGCGTTATCACTACCTTAGAGGATGTGTGAAGCTACTACCATCGTTTTGTTTTGTTACAACTTGTAGATAAATAAGTCCCTTGTAATTAGAACTTTGAGGAGTATAACTTGGGTTGAATTAATTGAGTTTACACACACTTACACGATGTCAGGTTTGTTGTCCTTTTTTATTCAAGTTTTTAGCTAGAGCATTGATTTTTCGTATTTAGTGTTGAAAGTTACCTTTCTTGTAGAATGCTCTCCTTGCATGCTTTGGTGAATCTAAGGCCAAGCACTTTCAATTTTTTCTTCTTCTATGCTTCAATGTTTATTTTTGCTTGAGGACAAGCAAAAGCTTAAGTGTGGGGGAGTTTGATAAGTGTTTGTGTGTTGAGAATGGGAAGTGTTCTTTCCTTACAATGAGCATTACTTTTATCAGGTTTAAGCACTAATACATGTATATTTGTGTTCTTTTGCGCAATTAGGGTTGTGAAGCTGAGTATTGAGAAAAGAAGCCAAAAGTAGATCATGATGCACTATTTGGTGGAATCTTGGAAGGTACAAACACGAAGACGCAAGTCAGGCTCTAAGATACATGAATGTGTGCTAACCTCCATGTATTCAAGTCATTACAATGAGTTGGAGGGGCACGAAGGCAGTCACATTTGCATATCCTGACTTGTGCATTAATAGCAAGATCTTCACAAATGAGGCCTTTGATTGAAGAAAAGTTGTGATCTACGGCATAAAAATATGCCGGTTTATGTTGCCTCGATGAAAAGTGTGGAATTGGGAGTGTTTTGGCGGAGTACTATAGCAGGTTACTGTAGTAAAACTTTGTAGCAATATACTATAGCAGTTATTGTTCACAGCCTGCAGAAAATTAGGTTTCCAGAGAATCCACTCGGGCGTGTGGAATTTTCCCACGCCCGTGTGGAAATTCCATAGGCCCGTGTGCAGAATCCACAAGGACGTGTGGATGCCCGATTTCAGCCCTTTTTAAGCAGTGATTCAGCCCAATTTTAAGGATAATCTTCCACCCTTCTCTCCAACCTTTCTCCATCTTTTGAGAGACCATCAGCTAGGGTTTTGAGAGGCTTTTGGCAAGTCTTTGGAGTGGTCCTATGGATTCGACACAGCTCTTCCTGATAAGTGCTTGTGCGATATGAATGCGAAGCGTTCATTCCTTATGTTGAGCATTACTTTTCTCGGGGTTTTTACATTAATATGTGTGTTTTTCATGTTACTTTTTACGCGGTAGGGGTCGTGAGGCCGAGTATGAAGGAAATAGGCCAATGTGGATCATAATGCACTTAGTTTGGAGGAGATCTTGCTAAAGTTCAAACACGAAGACATAGGACAGGTGTGAGATGCTAGAGTGTGTGCCAACCTCCTCGCGATTTCGAGTGAGCACATCCATTTGGAGGGGCACAAAAGGCGCTCACACTCGAGCATTCCGACCTATGCATATAAGAACAATAACCCCACCAACATGTATATCATTGAAGAAGCAAGTGATTCAAGACGTGAACGTATGCCCGTTTGCGTTACCCCGATGAAAGTATGGAATCGGGAAGTTATTCAGCTCGGAGACTGTAGCATCTCACTGTAGTAATTACTGTAGCAGGTTAGTAGGGGAGCTTCGATCGAGGCGTATCCTATACCGAACGAGGGAATCCTTGGACGACGAGTAGAGGACTCTCCGCAAGACCATTGACACAACCATCGAGGGGGTTTCTTTATGGATTCATTGCTTTTACATTCAATTTCTTTTATTATACTTAGCTCCATAGAGAGCTAAACCCCTAGTGGGTACTTGGGTGATTGTGAACCCTAGGATGTATTCGTTTCTTTGAACTTCTTTATTATGCTTTCAATAAATTGATGTTTATTGTGAGTTCCAACCTTGAATGCTTGATTGTATGAACATTTCCCCTAGAGTGACACTAGGGTTGAGAGTTCTTGTTGGTAACCTTGTGAGTGAGTGACACACCACGAGCGTTAGACAAAGCTAGGTTGGAGAGGGTTGAGAGGGTTAGTCGAGAGGTACAGGAGCGTCCCCTTTCCCCTCTGACGTGATAGATTCTACCTCCGTTCCTTGAGTTCTTTGTGGCCATAATAGAGTGAATGGTCTAAGGGATGAACCTCCGCTGGGGCCTAGTTGCGCGTGTAATGGAGTGAAGCGTTGGGGGGATCTTAGTATCTAGGGCTTAATTGTGGCTAGGGACCTTCTGCCTGAACCAAAGGGTTAGGTCTATAATTAGGAAGCGATTTATCACTTGGAATCCCTAGAGCTCATTGCAACTTTATTCGAGTGCGAGGTTGAGAGGTTATTTAATCTCTCCTCCAGGACATGAATAGAGTTAGGCATAGTTGACCTTAGATTTGGGACTATGTATGTAAGGATTTCCACGACTCACCATTGCATTGATTAGGAAGCATAATAGAGAGTTCTTGCACTTGAAGCGATTATCCTAGGTGAAGCATCATCCGAGTACCCCATCTTTATCGATTGCCTTGCCTCCTCCTTACTTTTGCTCTCTTATTTGTTGCTTTTAATCGTTGAGAATTGAATCATTATCACACTTATCATTGTTGATACTCCACATAGCTAAGAATCGAATCAAGTGTCTTTACTCCATACTCCCTGTGGATTCGACCCCGCTCATCCGGGATTATTACTTTGACAAACCCGTACACTTGCGGGATATAAGAAAGGGGACCTTGTCACTTCTCTTGGTAGAAGGTTAGTGGGGGAGCTTTCGTTGGCACCGATCAGGTGAGATGTTCCGTAGGCCGTACAAGGGAACCTTTGGAGAAGAAGAGGCTACTCCACAAGACCATCAACATGAATACTGAGGAGGTTTTCCTATGGATTACTTGTTTTTACTTTCAATTTCATTATTGATTATCTCTTGCTCCATGGAGAGCTAAACCCCCTAGTAAATACTTGGATTTTGTAAACCCTAGGATGTTATTGTTTCTTTGACCTTTTATTATGCTTTCCTTAATTGATGTTTTAGTTGAGTTCCAATCATGAATGATTGTTGAATGATTTCTCCCTTAGAGTGACACTAGAGTTGAGAGTTCTTCTTGGCAACCTTTGTGTATGGGTGACACACCATGAGGGTTAGACAATACTAGATTGGAGAGGATTGAGAGGGTGAGTCGAGAGGTAGCGGAGCGTCCCCTTTCCCCTTCAGTGTGATTTATCCTACCTCCATTTCCTAGAGTTCTTTACGGTCACAATAGAGTGAAGTATTAAAGGATGAACTCCGTTGGGGCTTAGTTGGGTGAGCAATAGAGTGAAGCGTTGAATTCATTTTAGTATCTGGGGCTTAATTGTGACTAGGGGTCTTTCATCTGGACGAAAGAGTTAGATCTACACATATTAATATGGTTTATCACTTGGAATCCCTAGAACTTCATGCAACTTTACACAGTGTGAGGTGTTGAGACTGAGCGATTTTTTCGCTGGGAGATAGTATAGAGTTAGTCATGGTTGACCTTAGGTTTGGGACTGTGTGCTTTAGGATTTCCATGACTCAATAAGCATTAATTAGGAAGTATAATAGCAGGTCTTGCACTTGAAACATTAGTCCTAAGGGGAGCACTGTCCGAGTACCCCACTTTTATCGATTGTCTTCCCTCTCACTTACTAGTGCCTTTCATTCTTGTTTCTTTTTTTCTGTTTGCATCACACTTTATCAAAACAATCATTATTCATCTTAGCTTGGTTAAGTAGCAATTTTAGTATTTTTATTCCCAACTCCATGTGGATACAATACCCCACTCACTTGGGATTTATTACTTCGACAAACCCATGCACTTACGGGTAACATGCAAGGGGCGTTGTCAATGGTTTCATTGAAGACACGATCTGCAGCATGGATGTGTGCCCATCCATGTGGCCTCGATGAAAAGAGTGGATTCAGGAGCAGTTTATTATAGCAAAATTGTCGTAGCAACTACTGTTCACAGCTCGCTAGGAAATGAAAATCTAGAAATTCACATAGGCATGTGGAATTCCCACACGACCGTGTGGATGCCCGATTCAAGCCCATATAAACACCGCATTTTGAGAGTTATTTAAGGATCTTTTTCCCATCTTTTGCCCATCTGGGGAGCTGCTCGTGGCTATTAGCTTTGGCTAGGTCTTTGGAGCGGTTTGACGGGCTTTGACATCACGTTCCTTAGGAAGAGAGTTATTAGGGGAGCTTTCATCGGCATCAATTCAATGAGGTGTGCCCTAGGCTTGACAAGGAAACCCTTTGAGAAGATGAGGTAGCTCAAGAAGGCCATCGATACGGACTACAAGGGGGTTTTAAATATGGATTGCATGTTTTTACTTTCAATTTCATTGTTGATTGTATATTACTCCATGGAGAGCTAAACCCCTAGTGGGTACTTGGACTTGTAAACCCTAGGATGATTTTGTTTCATAGACCTTTATTATGCTTCTTTAATTGATGTTTTAATTGAGTTCCATCCTTGAATGCTTGTTGTATTGATTTTCCCTTTGAGTAACACTAGGGTTGAGAATCTATATTGGTAATCCTTGTGAATGTGTGATACTTCATTAGGATTAGATAAAGTGAGGTTAGAGAGGATTGAGAGAGTGAGTTGAGAGGTTGCAGAACGTCCCCTTTCCCTTCCAGTGTGATTGATAAAGTGAAGTGCTAAGAGACAAACTCCACTGGGCTTAGTTGCGTGAGCAATAGACTGAATTGTTGAAGTAATCCTTAGTGCTGAGGCTTAATTATGACTGGTGGTATTTCGCCTTGGCCAAAGGGTTAGATATATATTAGGAAATAGTATTTATCACTTGATGCCCCTAGAGCTTTAAGCAACCTTTCATAGTGTGAGGTGTCAAGAGTATTCTTTTCCGTCGAGGCATAGTGTAGGGTTAGTCACAGTTGACCTTAGGTTTGGGACCGTGTGTATTTATATTTCCATGACTCATTAAACATCAGTTAGGAGACATAATGATTAGTCTTGCACTTGAAACAATAGTCCTAGGGTGAGCAATGTCTGGGTGCCCCATCTTTCTATCGAATGCATCTCCTTATTTCCATAGCATCTCTTTCTTGTTTTTCATTATTTTTTTACTTGCATTTGATAGTGTTCACACAACCCTTGAATCATTTTTCACTATAGTTAAATAGCAATACTTGTGTTTTTTAGCACTATTTCCTCTGGATAAGACTTCCCATTCGTCGGGGTACTTTATTACTTTGACAACTCGTGCACTTGTGGTGCACACACACAAGGGGTGTGTCAATTTTATTTCGGCATTTTATTTTGGACATGTATTACTCAGAAAGTGCTTTCCTTATGAGCTTCTTTTCTCGCTTTTAAGTTATATCGAGTTGTATTTCATTTTCATATCTTTATAGGCTTGATTTGTTTTGTTTTTGGATTGAGCTTTACTAAACCCACTTGTGTATACGTGCAGATGTTCTTGTGAGTCTTGGAATTGAGCAATAGTCATTTTCAT
>NW_024087992.1:0-42976 GCF_009730915.1 Dioscorea cayenensis subsp. rotundata
GGTTATTGGGACATCTACGGGTGTGTTAGTGCTTCCGAAAGGGGTCTTAAGTGCAGCATTAAGTCCCCCCAACAATATACATTCAATTCCATTCATCAATTCAAAAACTTCCAAAATATTGAACAAATCCACATAATATTCATGCTATTAACTTTGCAGATAAAGTTTTCTTGATAGAAAAAGCGGGATGTGTGAACTAAATCATACACGCAAATTCTACTAATTAGAATTCCAAAAACATCCAATTAAACAAAATCAACACAAATCTCACATCAAAATCCAATCTTTCTCCCAAAACACTAAATTATAAACAAAAATTGAAACAAGACTTACTTCACAGATCCAGAGACCTTGAAAACCACGCTCCGCGGCCTCCCCACACTCAGCGAAGAAGCATCAGAGATCTAAAAAAACAAACCAAATCACAACAGCCATTAAAAACCTCAAATCCCCCAAACCCAAACGAAAAATGACGAACAAAGAGTCACCAACGAGGAATCACCTTGAGGAAATCATCAATTCGGGAAGAAACAAAGAGAACGGCGGAAGAGAGAGGAATTCTGAGGTTAGAGGGCATGGCGGTGGAGAAGAACTAGGGTTAGGGCACCGGATTGGGATCTCAGGCATGGAGAAATGGCAGCGAGGTCGTTAAAAGGGTCGTTTTTTAAAGGATCAAAAGAAAGAGGAAACGATGACGAGGAGATCAAAGCAAGAGAGCAAACGTGGCCTTCGAAAGGCGGAGAAAACGAGAAGGGTTGGACTTTTTTGCGTGGGAAACGGGTTTCTCTGTTTTCCGTTTCTTGTTTTCTGTTTTCCGTTTCGCAAATGTGTACCTGATTTTTACGGCTTGTTACGAATTTTAGTTGGGAGTTGAGGGTCACGTGATTGGGTGATCTTGAATTTTCTTTTATGGGTTCTCGAAAAGGTCTTTTTATTTAAAAAAAAATTGGAAAATTAGTTTTTTAGAAGATGAAATGATAATTTAAAAAAAAAAATTATTATGAGACAAGCAATGCAAGTCATCTGAATAGTGGGTGAGTACGCAAGTCATTTGAATAGTAGGTGAAGAGTGTGGAGTCAGATTTTTTATACATCTGTACTAGGTAAGGAGCGTAGGGTCAAATTTTTTATATAGATGTATAATATTATTGTTTTATCTTAATTCTCTGGATCTTTTGTGAGAAGAAGTAATATATTTTATGATAATTTTTTAAAATATAATTAAAGTATTATAACTAGTACTATTATATGTATTTATTCTTTTAATAACTCATTTTAGGTTCACATTTGTTTTTTTTTTAATAAAATTTATTGCGCTTTCATTGAATTTGAATTTTAAAATTTGATGCCAAATGGGCCATTCATTTGAAAAGTGGAACTTGGATTGTTCATGATTTTTTTATTTATTTATTTTTATTTACTTTTTGCATAATTTGGAGAAAAAAATAAATATAATTTAATAAAATTGTGTTAAAAGAGAGCCTTTGGGGAAAAAAAACAAGTTTATTGTGTTTTTATTGAATTTGTATTTTAAAATTTGATGTGAAATGGACCATTCATTTGAAAAAAGTGGAACATGGCTTGCTTGTGATTTTTATTTATTTATTTTTATTTACTTTTGCATAATTTCGAGAAAAAATAATAAAGATAATTTTGATAAAATTAAGGCAAAAAGAAGTGGATGATTTTGTCTTAATAGTTCTTTATTCTCTTTTTTTTTTGGGGACAAGTATGATTTTCCCAACCAAACAATTTAATATAAAATTAATTTTTTAAACTATATATATAAAAATTAATTTTAAAATTTTACTATTAATGAATGAATATATTTTAATTAAGAAAAATAAAAAAAATATTTTTAAAATATTTAATTTTTATTGGTAATTCGTAATTAAGTTAAATTTTGGTCAATTTGTCATCTAATAATATTTCATATCAAATTAGCAAATTTATCTTGCTCCTAGCATAGCATCCTTTAATGTAAGCCGTCTCCCTCTTGTGTATTATATTCCGTTATTTTTTTTTTTCATTTCATAAATTTACAATGAATCATTGGTGGTAATTCTTTATATATATATACACACACATAAGTACATAACAAAGATCGATCAATATTTTAATAAAATTTTTAAACGATTTTTTATCCATAAAAAATTATATAAATAAGTCGGAAAAAAAAAAATTTCCCAACTAAACTTCCTACCAAATCAAACCATGTATGAAAAACAGATGAGAAGGTGAACAAACGTGCAACTCCCACACTAACAAAATCAATCCACACTTCACCAACCCAAAGACCATAAACAAAAAATCCTAAAAGAAATCCATGCAAAATTTGAAACACTTGCACCTTATCATAACTTATAAATACCCTAAAAATTCACATACATCTCAAGCACCACAAACTATAACTTCTTCTAAGAACTACTACTACAAACACACAAATAATGGCTTCAAAGAAGTTATTCTTCTTAGCCTTGCTTGTTGCACTGCTAAGCAATACAGGCAATGCAGCTCGCCATCTTCTTGATACTCCGGCTGCTCCGACAACACCTAATATTCCAAATATACCGACTATTCCGACTATACCGACTATTCCGACTATTCCGACTATACCGACTATTCCAACTATTCCGACTATTCCGACTATACCGACTATTCCAACTATTCCGACCACCCAAATTCCTCCATTGCCATCCCTACCAAAGCCTACAATACCAGGATTAGTTATTCCAACAATGCCAACGGCTACATTGCCTCCTATTCCATCTATTCCTTTGCCAACCATGCCTACTATTCCAAAGAGTCTTCCTCCATTGCCTTCTTTTCCCAATGTTATTCCTAATATTCCTACTATTCCTGGTTTTAAGATACCACCTTTGCCTTTCTTCTCTCCACCTCCTGCTACTACTAGTCCTTGAAAGGCAAGAGGAGAGATGAGTTTGTTTGATTTATGAAAGAGCGCATTTATTGTTTGTTAATTGTTTGGGTTTAATTATTATTTAATATGATTGTTCTCTTGATGCTTTACGTTGTAACTTGTTTGGAGTGTTTTATTTATTGAATGTTGTTCGTTCTTGTGGTTGGTTGTATTAGTTTTTCTAATCAAGAATCTCTTGGCTGTTTATATTCGACCATTAAAAAGCAAAAGATATAATCAATTTAATTCCTCTTGAAGTTATTTAATGTTGGTGGGGATGTTAAGTGGAATATAACACACCACTTTAATAAACCATTTCATTAGAGAGACACTATTTCATTAATGAAACACGCCAATTCATTAATGAGATATTTTTTCAAATAAAACAATCATCCATTAATTAATGAAATTACAAAGGACAATCTCTCATTATTTATTAAAAGAAAAAAAAAAAAACAATCTCTCATTAGTTGTATTACAAGTGATGCTTATTGGATTAGTGTCTTTTAAAATTTTAACTATGATTAGTGCAGTGTTATATTTTGATGAATAAGTATAGATAAATTCATATATGATTTTTCACAAAATGAAATAATTAGTAGATACATCTCTTCAGCTTTTTAAAATCCCTCACGTATAAAAAAAGAAAAGTTGATTTTGCTTATAAAATCACTCACTAGCCTGTGACTATTCCTTTGTAACTTTAGGTTGAAAATTGATGTTAAAGCACTAACAAACATGAAAAGAAATAAGATTCATCTGATCAAGCTTTCGTTGTGAATAATTTATCAGTCTCCATTATGATCACATTAAAACAGGCAACAATAGTGTTTTTTTTTTAAATTTTTTTTTAAGAATAAGATGACATGTGCCCCATTTAAGAAAAGTTATGAATATACATATATATATATATATATATAGAGTGCAATCATATGTTGGGTAAATTTTTTACTAGATCACTAAACTTTGGCTCATTTTCACTTTGATCACCGAACTTCAATTTATATCAATTTAATCACTAAACTTTAATTTGATTTCACCGGGCGATAAATCAATGATTTCAACCCCCAATTGATTATATGGTTGTCTGAAAATCCGAATTAGTCTTCCCCATGACACATTTTTAAGTCTATTGGAGGTGTCTATGTTATTGAAAAAGAGAAACATCATTCATTTCAGGGTTGGAATCCCATGATTTACTACCCACTGAAATCAAATTAAAATTGAGTGATCAAATTGATACAAATTGAAGTTCGATGATCAAAGTAAAAATGAGTCAAAGCTTAGTGACCTACTAAAAAATTTACCCATCATATGTTCAATAAGTATTTATAACCTTATTTTATTAAACTTTGATGTTTTATTTTCAGAGTTCTACATAAACGATGGATAACTAAATATACTAATATGCCACAAGACGTGATTTATATATATAAAAAAATATTCATAGGATTATAGATTTAATTCATAAAAACAAATGAGAGTAATTTTAAAAAATATCTCAAATTTTAACTTTAAATAATTAAATCCGACTTTTATGGGAATATTTTTCAATTGA
The DNA here is from genome assembly GCF_009730915.1 of Dioscorea cayenensis subsp. rotundata. NCBI lineage: Eukaryota > Viridiplantae > Streptophyta > Magnoliopsida > Dioscoreales > Dioscoreaceae > Dioscorea > Dioscorea cayenensis. Next base: position 4,479 of record NW_024087992.1, read on the forward strand.
TATTTTTTAAATTTTTAATAAGCATTTTTATCATTCATAAATGAAAAAGCAATGTAATTAGTTGTTTAAGACATACATAAGGTTTTTTTCTCTTTAAATGAAAAATTATTATCGCATGGTCAAAAATTGCTCAAAAACATGGTTTAAAAATTGAGAGATGTGAACTTATGAATACTCTTCCAGTTTTTTTATTTGTCCCATTTTATATGGTTTTTATTTTTATTTTTTTCATTTTAGAAAAATCTATGGACCTTAAATATTATTTTTTTAAATTTATTTTTTATATTTAATATACTTATACAACTTCTAATAAATTATATTTAATTACATATTTTTTAAAATATATTTAAATAAAAATAAATTTGAAAAATTAATACATTTTTTTTATAAAAATTAAATTGCCAACTAATTTCAACCAATGTTCTTAATCCATGTGAATTAGGTAAAATAGATAATTAAAAACAACTGAGAGAGTAATAAAATATTTCTAATATCAATTTAAAATAATATTAAAAAAATCTAATCACCCAGATGGTTTTGATGTTTTCTTTTTCGTTGTTTTTTCATTTATTTATTTGTTCCTTTTGTTATTTTTAGATTTTTATTTGAAATGCAGCAAATATCTTTTGTATTGATATTTTTAAATTTAAATATAAACAACAATCCATCTCATTCTATTTTTTTAATATTTTTAAATTTTACTTTTATTTTTATTTTTATTCCATTCTTTTTATTTAGCAAGTAATGTTTACAAATATATTCGTGTAGCAAGTAGCAACCATGCTTGTATTAAGAAAGATTATAAGGAAGTTGATCAATTCATGGATGTCATTCTTAATATAGCAAATTATAAGAATAATTTAAAGGGATTGCATTGAGACTCAAATCATGTCAAAATAGCAAGTTGGAACAAGAGTATTTATCTCCTTCACTCACAACAAGTGGTGGACAAAAATAATGGCAAGTGACAACCCAAGATATATAAACGGATTGATTCAAATTTTATTTTTTACATTGTTTTGTATGATTGATTTGAATTTTCTCTTTTTTTTCCTTTCTTTATATTATCTTTTGTTGTAACAAAGTCTATAAATATAATAAAAGTCAAACGTTTCTCACGTTGAAAAGAGAATTCATTGTTTACAAAAATCTTTTTCATTTTCAATTTTCTTCAGCTTGATCGTGCCTCTTAGGCCATCTTCAACCCAAAACTCTATATTTGAAGCTTAAGTATTAAATTATATAGTTTCTGCAGTTTCTCCAACCAACAACTCTATTTTCAACTCTAAAACAAAATATTCAAAGAATATTCTTCCCACTTCACAATTTATATATTCCTACCATTAACAAATTTAATTAACTTTAATTCTTTTTCACTTTTAATCATTGAATTTAAATATTATATTATTTAAACTATATATTTTATATTTATTACAAATATTTATTAAATATAAAATAAAAATACTTGTGAGTATTTGAATAAAAAATAAAAATATGAAAAAAATATAAATACAAACATTACATTAATTAATTAATAAAAAAATAATATACAAACAACAAACAAGCTAGATAGTAAACCAACACATTATTGAAAACTAAAGTAGCACACTAACACACAAGTTTTTAATTATCTTCATTATTTGCGTAGCACAACCACAAATATTAAATCAATGCATTTTGAAGTGCAATATGAGCGTCTTTTTGTCCTTAATTAATTTTGCCTGTAACTACCGAGAATATTCTATTTTGAGTGTTGTAGTTTTTTTATTGTTATCGATGATAATCTATATTAGAATTATTTTCTATATTTTTATTTTATTGTTCACATAATTTTTCCTAATTTTAATGAATTTATATTTCTTGTATTATTTTTTTAAATTTATTTTTTATTAATTAAAAATATAAACTTAAATTATAAGTTATTAATTTGATTAAAATATCAAATTGTAAGTACAAATTTTATAATAATATATATTTATGTGGCTAAAAATAGATTAAAATTATAAATTAATGACTCCAACCTCATTAAACAACTATTAAATAGATAAAAATGACTTGTGCTAGGGTTGCACGTGGCTTTTTATGTGTCACTGTAGCAAAAATTAATTTGGCATAGAAATTAAATTAGCGTTCGGTTGGAAATGTGTGTTTTTTTTTTTTTTTATTAAAAGAGTCAAAGCTAAGGAAAAGAAAACACAATTAGAAGAAAAACTTAAAACTACGACAAAGGTCGTCAAGTCATCTAGGACGATTCAATCCCTGAGAAAATAGGGATAAATGGGGTTTCAATCTTCCAAAGTGCGGCAAAGCATCCGCTATTTGGTTGTCAATCCGGGAGATGGTCTTGATATCGGAGCAGGAGGAGCTCATAAGCTTCATTTTCAGACTGCCAATATCACGCTTGAAACGCCACGCTACACAACTGTCAAAGTGCTTCAGCAATTGAGCAATTAATGCCTGGACAATCACAAAAGATTTTATTAGAAAGCCAGTTTTTTGAACTACATTGGTCTAGGGTGAAGTGAATAGCAGCAATCTCAGCAGAGATCGGAGAGTCAGAATGGTAGCCCATAGAACCAGCAAGTAAAATGAGACCAGTATTGATGATAGCAATGAAACCTAAACCACAACCAGCAGGCGAGTCAGTTCAAGAAGCATCAGTATAAAGGTTATGAATCAAATCAATGCATTAGTGCGAGATTTGAAGCGGGGTTGAGATGCTCTTAAAAAGTCATTTCATTTTGAAAATTGCTTTTCCTTAAATTTTGTTTATCTTTGTCTCATTTGATTTTTCATTTTTTTATGTATTATGAGTTGTTCATCTTAATTTCTAGTAGTTACTTATAAGTGTGTGTACATATTTAAATAAATATATGAAAATTTAGCAAATTATCAACATTTCATACTTTTTTTCTCAAATGTTGCTTTTTAATCCTAATGTTATTTGTATTACTATTTTCTCTAATTTAGTTTGCATAATAATATGGTTAAAAAAATATTTAATTAATTAAAAATTTTGTTTATTTAAGACTTTTTTCCAAATATAACTCAATTATCTTATATTCCTTTAATGAGATCATCTTATAACTCATGAGCTTCAAATGGAGATAATTAAAGACTGCAGATATATATATATATATATATATATATATATATATATATATATATATATATATATAACAAGCAATCAAACAAAAAGAATATGTATACTTAATTACCAATTAAAGAAAGAACAATAATATAATCTTTTATGTACAAATAAGCCAACATCATGTTAATAATAAAAAAGGAAAAAAAGAACAAAAAAGCAACATGGTCTCATTATGAATTCACAAACTTCAAAACCAAATCCTCAAAAACTTCACAACATCCATTTGACATTTATAGATCAAGATAGGTGAGGAGTTAAACAAACCACAAAAGCATTAAGAGACATATTCTCAACAACAACAAGCTTAATTAATCACTTGCAGCACCCTTATAAATACCTTCATATATATGTTTCTCTTCAATACCAAAGATATACAAGCTTCACAAAAACTTCTCTTGAGCTTCATAGTCATGGCTTCTCACAAGCTACTCCTCTTGGCCTTGCTTGTTGCACTCCTAAGCAATACAGGCAATGCTGCTCGTCGTCATCTCGATACTCCGGCAGCGCCGTCGACGCCAACAACGACACCAACTATTCCAAATATACCCACTATTCCCACTATACCTACTATACCGACTATTCCAACTATTCCGACTATTCCGGCAGTCCAAATTCCTCCATTGCCATCTGTACCAAAGCCTACAACACCAGGAATAGTTATTCCTACAATACCAACAACCACATTGCCTCCAATTCCATCTATTCCATTGCCAACCATGCCTACCATTCCAAAGATCAGTATTCCTCCACTGCCTTCTTTTCCAATTGTTATTCCTACTATTCCTGGTTTTAAGATGCCACCTTTGCCTTTTTTGTCACCACCTCCTGCCGCTACTAAGCCTTAAACTCTCAGTTGCATGCATTGATTTGGTGTTGCTTGAGACGTAGCTTATTTATTATTATTATTATTATTCAGTGTGCTGTTTGTGGTTGTGTTTGTATTTGTCATGCAACTGGTGCGTTTAGATCTATTTATAATATTGCACTTGAGTGTGGTTTGTATTTGTGATGTAACTGGTGCATTTAGAGCTGTCTGTATTGTTGTATAATTGAGTGTGGTTTCATAGATTGTAATAGTTTCATTCATATATATATGAATATTATTTCTATTTGTTTTTATATACTTTTATGATCAGTGCATGCAATGTATCCCTAAGGTAAATAGGGTGATCTAGATCCAGTAGACAATTAAATAATCACCAAAATGCAAACCAAAAAAATCACAAACAAAATAAATAACATAGAGATTTATGTGGAAAACACAAAAAAAGGAAAAACCATGGATGACACAATCCAAAGTAATTCACTATGTGAAAAAAAGGACAAAATACATGAGAGACTTACAAAGATATGAGAGAGAATCCAAAAAAATACAAGAGTCTCATCAGAGAAGTAATCCGGAACAAAGAAGAGCATTCTAAAATAAAACAACTCTAAAAACTCTCTTTAAAACCCTAATTAATTTTGGATGGCTATATAATATATAATAATATATATATATATATATATATATATATATATATATATATATAAACAAATATTCAACAGTCTAAAAAATATTAGAATAAAATTAAAATTATATATGTAACAATTTTTTTAAAAATATAAATAGACCCTTGGCTTTTAAAAAAATTAACAAATCTTCAATGGAATATATCTATATCAAATTGGTTTTATGATTCTCAAATCAATATATAATGTTAGTGGATATTCGGTTCACCGGGACTAGACTATAATTATCACTCAAATAAAAATATTATCAGCTTAAATCTAATTAAAATGGTTAGCACCTTAACTCAAATATTGGCTGTATTTACTTTTTAATAAGCTACGGATATAACTCTTTATTTTTAATTAAAAATAAAATAAAATACTACTCTCTTATTGTATGTGTGGTTTTTTAATTTTAATTCAGCTTGTATAAAAAAATTTCTTTAGAATAATTTTTAAATTAACTTCATTAAACACATCTTTATTCATCCCATAGATATCCAACCCAAAAATTTATACAATGATAAATAAGTAAATAACACTAATTAATTATTTCCCTTGTAACTCTAATTTTTAATAATTATGCTTTAGAAATAAACTTTAATTTTGTATGCAAAATTTTTATTATAAATGCTTAGCCTATTAGTTGAGACATTATATCATTCATATTTAATTTATATTAATTTAATATTATTATCTTATTAGATTTATGTATGTCTATATAGCACTATAATTCTTTAAAAATGTGTGGAGTACTGCAATAATATTACTTTTTTCAATTTTTTATTATCATAATGAAATTTACTTTATCATTTCACAATGAATTATTATTCTGGCGGAATAAACACTTATGATAAATTATTAATAAAAGTTAAATAGCATTTTTCATAAAGCCCAACTCATCAATCATCTACAACAAACAAAAATGCCATGGAAATAAATATTGTAGTGAATTATTTTTATTTTTATTTATTATTATTATTATTATTATTAATTTTGGGAAGTAGTTCCAAGTGGATGTACCAAAAACAAAAGTGACAAGAATAATCAAAGAATAATAATAATACCAATAAAAGAAATTAAGAACAACAAGATAATCCCAACTTCCAACCAAATTAATTCTAAATCATCACACCAATAACACAACAAATTTCTCAAAGAAAAAACAACAGCATCTATTGAACATTTAGAACAAGATTGGTAAGAAGTTAGTTAAACAAAACCACAAACTTGCATGAAATGGTCTAACAAACTTGAAGACCAAAAATACAACCCCTTCATACAAGCAACACTAACATCCTTAATTATAAATACCAAACAAAGACTTGCAAAACTTGCAAGGTATCAAACACATGGCTTCTAACAAGATGTTCCTCTTAGCCTTACTTGTTGTACTGCTAAGCAATACAGGTGCAGCTCGCCGTCTTCTCAACACTCCGGTGGCACCGTCGACACCGACTATTCCAAATATACCCGTCATACCGACTATTCCGACTATCCCGACAACCCAAATTCCTCCATTGCCATCTCTACCAAAGCCTACAATACCAGGATTAGTAATTCCTACAATGCCAGCAGCTACATTGCCTCCTATTCCATCTATTCCATTGCCAACCATGCCTACTATTCCAAAGGGTCTTCCTCCATTGCCTTCTTTTCCAATTGTTATACCTAGTATTCCTACTATTCCTGGTTTTAAGATACCACCTTTGCCTTTCTTCTCACCACCCCCTGCTGCCACTAGTCCTTGAACTATTATTCTGGATGTATAATTAATGAGGAGATTGGTTCTCATTTATTTGGTGTTGTTTGAGCTTTATAATTACTACTCAGTGTGGTTGTATTTGTGCTCTAATTAGTGTATACTGCTTAGGCATGTGTGTTGATTTATTTGAGTGTGGTCTCATTTTGATTGTAATAGTTTTTTAATATATACTTATTAATAATATTATTTTCTATTTTTGTGTTAATTATTCTCTATTTTTGTGGTTATGGATTTATGTGATATGGTTAATAAAGAATTACAAAGAAAATTAAGTATAATTCTCATCTTTGATAGAGTGTGTCAAATATCTTACTTGATTTTAATCAACCTGATAAACATATTAATGATATCATATTTATGCCTAATAAGATTTCATATAATTAATGGTGGAGCTAGAAATTATAAGATAGGGGAGCGAATTATAAAATTCAAAATTCCATTAATAAAATTTTTATAATTTTTTAAATGTATCCCTATATTGATTTATAGTTTAATTTATAAAAATTAAGTGTCGAACGATATTTTTTTTTAATTTATGTTAATAATATAATTATATATATTATATAAATTAATTTATAAAAAACCAAAACCAACAATCTTGTGCACCCTGCCTTTCTTGGTAAAGAACATTTGTAAAAAAATAAAACATAGATTATATATATATATACTACATAAAATAATTTATAACATATCAATAGATCAATTAATATTTTTTATAAATATTTTTAAAGATTATTATATTTTAGATTTTAGGTATTAATTTGTAAAAAAAATGATTTGTTCTTAAATTTAATAAAAACCCAAAAAAAAGAGATATTTAAAAAAAACTAAAAAAGCTATAAAAAAAAAGATATAAAGAGAGAAAGAGAGAGAGAAGTAAAGCTATAAAAAAGATATAAAGAGAGAAAGAGAGAGTGAAGTAAAAAGATGGGAGGAGGGGGCGGCCAAAAGAGATATTTAAAAAATAAAAGAGTAATTGCTCAAAAAAAAAGGTCTAAACAACTTTACTGTTGGGTCAAAAAAATTCTTTGATTTTTTTCAAATTTTTTGGAAGTCCTTTATTTTTCTCATAATTACTTTTAACTCTAACAATTAGATAACCTCAGATTTACTAGTCTTACGTCACGTTCAAATTTTAATTTTGCTCTTTGGTTTTGGTACTGCATATTTATTATTCTTACATCATCTTCAGTTTTTAGTTTTGCTTTTTAGTTTTTAGTGAATCTGCTTATTATTTAAGGAATCTATTAATATTTGTGTGTTATCGAACAGAATTCGAACTTCCAAAAATGACGGGGAAAGATGAAATAGAACTGATTGTAAAAAAAGAAGGAGAGAGAAAGAGAGAAGTAAAAGGGTGAGAGAGGAGGGTTAACCGGGGCTGGGGGCGGAGAGAAAGAGAGAGAATTAGTAAAAAGAAAGAGGGGTTATAAAAATACTTCTATTAAAAATTAAGTTTATGTCTCGCTTTTTGGAACAAAATAATCATATATCTAATAATATAATTAAGTAATTGTTTTATGCATAAGTAAAAATTATTAAAATAAAATATAGATCATATATATATTTTATCTATATATTTTATGTAAAATGATCGGCTAGTTGATTTGTGAGCTGAACTAATTTTATTTTCCTAACTTTTTAAGTCAGTTTAAATCATTTTTAGAATCAAACTAATTTTCATCTTAAATGCATTGGATTTTAGAAACCAACCAGGTCAATTAATCATTTAATCAGAGGTATACACACTGAAAAAAATCTTCCAAAAAAATAAGGGAAAAATCCAACCATGCATGACTATCATTCCCAAGAGTATTCCACCAAATCTCTCCCTAAACCTTGTGATAATTTTTAAATAAGGACAAGCAACAGACAGAATTTAAATTATAAACTATTGAGTTGGAACAAAAATGAGTAACCATTTAGCGGATGATTTAAGATGGACATGAAGTATTTTATTGAATAAAAAAATTAAAAATAATCATAAAAAGAGACGAAGATCAACAAAAATTAAAAATTATTATTATTATAAACTTATAAATCAAATAATTTTTTAAAAAATAGATAAACCATATTTATTTTTAGTTAAAAAAATAAACTGTGGTGCCTTATAAATAAGTTTACTTTTACCACCATGAATAAATACTTTTATAGCATATCATCCTCTAATGGACAATAATTTCATAGACAATTATCCTCCAGTAATGCATTATTAACATCATAGGATGAACAGTACTTTATTCAATAAACAATCTTAATGTCCTCTTTGATAAAACTCAACTCATCAAAACTAGTCATAGTTATCAATATAATAATCAAAACAATCAACAACAAATCGCATTAAATTAAACCTTTACCAATAATACCTCAAGAAAAATAAGACAAGTACAACTTCAAACCAAAAACTAAAAACTTCACACCAAAAACAGGCAACCAACTTCTCCAAAACAACACCATCCATTTGACATTTAATTAGCTAGATCAAGATTGGTAAGAAGTTTAACAAACCACAAACACATTAAGAACCTTATTCTCAATAACAAGAATATCTTAATTAATTAAACACTTGCTCCCTTATATATACTCTACACCTTCATATGTTTCTCTTCAATAATACCAAAATTAACCTCAGAGCACTAGTCATGGCTTCCAACAAGCTATTCATCTTAGCCTTGCTTGTTGCATTGCTAAGCAATACAAGCAATGCAGCTCGCCGTCTTCTTGATACTCCGGCAGCACCAACAACACCGACGACACCGCCAACTATTCCAAATATGCCCACTATACCTACAATACCGACTATTCCGACTATTCCAACAACACAAATTCCTCCATTGCCATCTCTACCAAAGCCTACAATACCAGGATTAGTTATTCCAACAATGCCAGCAGCTACATTGCCTCCTATTCCATCTATTCCATTGCCAACCATGCCTACTATTCCAAAGAGTATTCCTCCACTGCCTTCTTTTCCAATTGTTATTCCTAATATTCCTACTATTCCTGGTTTTAAGATGCCACCTTTGCCTTTCTTCTCACCACCTCCTGCTGCCACTAGTCCTTGAACTATTATTTTGCATGGTATGAGATTGGTTTGTATTGATTTGGTGTCGTTTGAGTTATGTATTACTGAGAGGTGTTGTACGTGTTCGTGCTTTAACTAGTGTTTCTTGGATCTGTGTGTATTAATTATTGTATTTGAGCGTGGTTCCAATTGTCGTAATATGTTTGTATTCATCAATAATATTATTTTTCATTATCGTATTTTGAATAATTTCATTGTCCGCTGCAATTCCATCTTGGAGACTAACCAATGAGCTTTCTACCATTTCTATGTCATGATGTCTCTATCTTTTCCATATATTTATAGTTATTGTTTACTGTATTAACATCAATTTTCAGGCCTACTGATCTACTGTTGTACCTCTGACTTTCTGTACTTGTGTTTTTTTTTAAATAAATGTGATTTATTCACATTTTTTAAAAAAATAATAATTTCATTGTGTGAAGCTTATGTATATTCATATATTTGTGACATGTATGGTTTTAGAGATGTGGTTTCAGAGTTGTTAATTAATGTTAATTAGTAGATAATTAATTATATATAGTTTAAACATGATTAAAACAAAGTTGCATAAATTTAAGTATGACCAACCAACAAATACAAAAATAAAAAAATAAAAATTGAGAGACAATAATCTTACATAATAAACAACAATAGTTTTGTACATTTTTTTATTAAAAAATAATCGTTAGATCATAATCTAACAACTACAATCAAATATTTTTAGAAAATAGTAACTCTAAGGACACGCGGTTGATGTTTACCCATATATATATATATATATATATAGAGTAGAAATAAAATAATTATTTTCCCAACAAATTAACTCAAGAGTGTTAGAATAAAAATTATCAAAATGACAAGCAAACATCATTTAACATGGTGTGATAATATATCACCCCCCACGAGCACTAATGACAGCATTTTTTATGGTTGATGTGGAAAAAACATAAAATAATGTCACACTAACAATGTAATAAAATAAAATTCATGTTGGGAATTGGGGTATAGCACAGTAATTTCCACCATACTTTGCAAGTGAGGTGTTTCGGGTATGAGCTCCTCAATTCACAATGCATAGAGCCTTTTTTTTTTATAAGAGGAGCGGGGGATCCGCTAGAATCATAGGGGCGTGTACAAACCTCGGTGGAGCATGTGGGAGGCGGGGCCCACGACAGCGTGGAGTCTTGGGACCACCCGCACACAACCACTGCTTACATATTTCATAAATGTGCCTTCAGCCGAAAATTAAACTCTCACCAATAGGCAAGAGTCCTATCGGTGACCCGTGTACTCAGATAGGGCTATGTGATCATTGGTGGATGGAGTCTCTTGTTGGAGATATGTATATATTAAGAGCATTTCTTCTCCCTAGCTATGAGGTTGTAAGCTATGAGAATTAATCCATCGAAAGTATACAAATCACCATAACTCATACATTTATATTCCTCGCATGTCCCTTGATTAAAAGCGCTTATCGCTTAATTTCATTAAAAAAATCTTGTTACATTCATATACCTAAATTCATGAATTAAAATGCATATTTGATGATATATGATTTAGTGATAAAAAAATCAACTTTCAAATTTTTATTTATTTATTTGTATTCATATAATAAATCTAAATAAGTTTTTAATTAAAAAAATATAAAGTCACTATAAATTATTATATTTTTTTATATATAAAAAAACAGATAAATCATTACTCCATTACCAATTAAACAATAGTTACACAAACTTGGAGTGAAAACGGAAAATGTATAATACTAACAAGGTAGAAATATGCTTTTATTCACTCGAAGGTGAAATTGGCCTAACTGGAAAAAAATGATACCAAATTAAATGTGCATGATTAATTACCATCTAGTCATTATCAACTAAAAATAATAATTTAAATATTTATATATATACAGTAGTAAACTCTATATATCCTTATTATTTTTTTATTTGATAACAACTCATGTCAAAAATTCCTAGCCTCTCAACTCAGTTCATTGACTGGTTTGTGAAGTAACAATCAAGCAATCAACCAAGAATTGACAGCATTAAGCTTCCCAATAAACAACACAGAAAAATAAAAACAATCATAAATTCAAACCAAACTCTAAAACCATCACACCAATAAGACAACTAATTCCACCAAATCATGGGCATCCATTTGACATTTGGAACAAAGATTGATGAGAAGTTGAGCAAAACCACAAACACACATGAAACTTCTCATCCATAACAACCAACTTAATTAAACACTTGCACCATTATAAATACTCTATACCTTCATATGTTTTTCTTCAGAAATGCCAATAACTTGTAGCACTTTTTCTTCTTGAGCCACATATATACGGTCATGGATTTGAACAAGGTGTGCCTCTTAGCCTTACTTGTTGCACTACTAAGCAATACAGGCAATGCAGCTCGCCATCTTCTTGATACTCCGGTGGCTCCAACAACACCAACTATTCCGAATATACCCACTATACCGACTATTCCGACAACCCAAATTCCTCCATTGCCATCTCTACCAAAGCCTACAATACCAGGATTAGTTATTCCAACAATGCCAGCAGCTACATTGCCTCCTATTCCATCTATTCCATTGCCAACCATGCCTACTATTCCAAAGATTTTTCCCCCATTGCCTTCTATTCCAAATGTTATTCCTGGTATTCCTACTATTCCTGGTTTTAAGATGCCACCTTTGCCTTTCTTCTCACCACCTCCTGCTACTACTAGTCCTTGAACTATTATTTGATTTGCATGGTATGAGATTGGCTTGTATTGATTTGGTGATGTTTGAGCTTTATTATTTAGTGTGGTTGTACTTGTGTTTTAATTAGTGTATACTGTTTAGGCATGTGTGTTACTTGATTTATTTGAATGTGGTCTCATTTATTGTAAAAGTTTTTTTTTTATTCATACCTATTAATAATATTATTTCCTATTCATGCATGTGTTGATTTATATCATCAGAGTGTGCACTGTTTTTTTTTTTAAAAAAATAATAATAAACCGCTTAAATTAAAAATAAAAAAAATACAACATAATACATTAAAAAAATCATTAAAAATATATAAAATTATAAGACAAATAAAAAAAACAACATATTCTAAAGTAATTGAAAAAAAAAAATAACCACTCTGCAAGAAGAATTAAACGGACTTCTCCGGTGTAACTCCACACCATTATACTCTCGAAGACTGGAATTTGTGGAAGTGTTCGCCTCTGCAATGCTGATAAAAGAGTGTGTGCTCTATGATTATGGACTTATATATGTAGTATGGTTTCAAAGATGTTAAATGGCGGTGAATATTTGTTTAAAAATGATCAAAACATAATCAAATAAAGTATAGTATGGCCACCACTTTTCTGTTGACTCTAAAAAACGAAAAGTCTCCTTTTTAATAAAATTGGTAAAGAGCTGCAATTAGGATAATGGGGGCAAAGTTGGGAAATTTGAAATTGGTTTTGAGGGAAATTTTTTTATAAAATTTTAATTAAATTAATAATAATGCGAAAAATTTTAAATTATGTTTTTAAAAGATTTAATGATAGTTATCTACTGACATATATATTTTTTTAAAATGTGGATAAATTGCTTCATCTATTGATATTTTCAAATTATTTATTTATTAAATAATTAATTTAGAAAAAAATAGATCAATATTAAAATTTTAAATTGACAACAGAGGAATAAGTTATTTTTGATCATTCTTTGATAGGTCAATAATATCTTAATTTATTAATAATAGATTCTTCCACGGTGTTCATGTTCCAATGAGCAAACGAGTTTAACCTCCTGTCTCCTGACATGGCTAGAAAATTTAACCAAATTCTGATTGATTTGAGAAACATATAAAATTTTCATTTGTGCCTAACAAGATCTATTTTGATCCATGTAAGCTTGCCACTTACTCACCTATCTACCACGATGTAATTAATATACGATAAAATTTTGGAAAAAAAAAACTTTGGAAATCAGCTAGAGTTAGTCTCCTGAAACCAAATTATCATAAATCTAATAAATATTTACTAATTATAATTATCCGTTGTAAAAATTAATATAGATTATATCTTAGCTAGATGACATTTGTAAATCATTAAGGTCAAGTTGACATTTGCCTCGGTGATCCATAGTAATATAGATTTTTTTTGTTTGATATGTTTTCTGGGATACTATTGTTAGGTGGAAAAGATTAATCAATTTTTCATTTACTCAAAATCTATAATGTACAAGGTATATATAGATACACAGTTATATAAATAAGGTAACTATACAAATATAGATATACAGCTGTATACACAGTTGTATTCCCTAACACACCCCCACAAACTCACTGGGGGATCAAACATCGAGAGTTTGGACAAGAGAAAAATCATGTTGTGCCCGTGTAATCGAGATTTAGTAAAGCAGATCCATGGTCGACGCTCGGAAGGAACAAAGCGGGGAGCCGAATGCCTTTCTCTGTCTTGATCACGCAAGAAGAAAGCATCAACACCAATATGCTTGGAGAGGGAATGTTTGGCAGGGATTCAAAGTGATCCGAATGGCACCCGGTGTTGTCACAATGTAGAGGAGTAGGAGCATGCGAGACAACACCAAGATCATGCAAAAAGCCAACGCAACCAAACAATCTCCTCGATGGTAGTAGCCATAGCGCGAAGCTCTGCTTCAATGCTAGACCGAGAAACACCAGTTTGCTTCTTGGACTTCCAAGCAATGAGAGAAGAGCCCAAGAACAAATAGAAGGCGATGTGAGCGAGCGATCGGACGGATCACTAGCCCAAGTAGCATCGAATAAGAGCGAAGCTCCGAGAACTGTCTTTCGAGAGAAAGAAGGCCTCGAGATGGAGTCGCAGAAGATAGCGCAAAAAGCCTCAAAAGATGGGCATTGTGAGCAGTAGGTGCACTAACAAACTGACTCAAAACATGCACAACATAAGCAATGTCTGGACGAGTGAGTGTAAGATAGACCAAACTCCCAACCAAGTGACGATAGCGTGTCGGATCAGATAAGGGGGCCCCCTCATCAGCACGCAACTGAAGATATAGCTCCATAGGAGTGGTTACAGCACAAGAATCAGAGAGAGCTGCCCGTGCGAGGATATCAGATGTGTAACTGCCCTGGGACAATCGAAACCGAGTAGAAGTAGAAATGACCTCGATGCCCAAAAAAATAGCTCAATCGACCAAGATTAGTCATCCGAAAATGTTCTTTGAAGGTGATGTTTGACAAAAATCCACATGAGCGGGATCATCACCGGTGATGATCATATCATCCACATAAAGCAACAACAAAGTCCCGACCACGAGAGGAAGAGTGCACAAACAAAGCGGGATCATGCGGACTAGGGTCGAAAACCGCGAGCAACCACGATGAGGGCGAAGCGCTCAAACTAGGCCCGAGGAGCCTGTTTGAGACCATAGAGAGCCTTCGAAGGCGACAGACCAAACCAGAAGGAGAAAAAAACCGGGGGAGGAAGCATGTAAACCTCCTGCTGAAGATCCCCATGAAGAAAAGCATTCTTCACATCAAGCTGAAAGAGGGACCATCGTCGAACATCAGCTACAGCAATGAGAGCTCGAATGGTAGTCATATGAGCGACGGGAGCAAAAGTCTCATCATAATCTCGTCCCTGCTCCTGCTGAAAACCACGAGCCACAAGGCAGGCCTTGTCAGCTCTGAGGCAACCGTCGGGAGGCGAGTCTTGACTTTATAGACCCACTTGCGGGGTAATGGGAGCAGCACCGGGAGGAAGGGGAACCAAATCCCATGTAGAGGTGCGCTCGAGCGCCTCAACTCGGCAGACATGGCGACTTGCCACTCGGGTATTTTGTGCAGCCTCTCGGTAAGAAGATGGCTCTAGAGGGCCATTGGAGGGAGAAATAGGTAGGTCGAAGGCGAGAGAGCAAGATTAAAGGCAGTCGGGGGATGACGATCACGAAAAGGATAGCGACGTGCAGGGGGATCATCCGCAGGGAACACATAAGAGGAAACCGTTGGCCAGGGGTGGCGCTTTCGGGGAAGAGGAGGAGCGGGGAATATAAACATGGACGGGGAGGGTCAGCGATCAGCGGTGAAACGGATGGAGGAGATCAGGTGGAGGTGGGGGACGAGAGGAGGTGGTGAGGACACAATGAGAACCCGAACATCGGTCGAGCGTAGTAGAGGAGTGAGAAGAAGAGGAAGGGGAAGGGACAAAAGAAAGGGACGATCCTCAACAAAAAGAGCATCACGCGAGATACGGAGGCGACGTGTAACGAGGATCATAACACCGATAGCCTTTTGTGCTCGGGGACTATAACCAAGGAAGACACAAGGAGCAGTGAGGCGAGAAAGTTTAGTCCGCTCTCGAGGCATAAAGAGGACATAACACAAACAACCAAACACACGAAGATGAGAATAACGTGGTGGGCTGGAGGAAAAACATTCCCCTGGACTACAACCCTAAAGAAAGGAAGAGGGTTGAAGATTGATGAGGTAAAGCGATGGTAGAGACGACCCTCGGCCCAAAAGTGAGGGGAACATGGGAGGCAATGAGAAGAAAGTGCGAGCGGTTTCAAGAATATGACGATAGTTTTCCTTTTCGCGAGTGCCATTCGAGCATGGGCACCGGGACAAGAGAGTCGAGGAAGAGTGCCGTGGGAGGCAAGAACCTCACGAAACTCATGAGAAAGATATTCCCCTCCTGAATCGGAACGGAAAGTACCACTATAAGAAATCCAGGAATAGGCAACGGATTTTTCCGTCGCTAAGAACTACATTTCCGTTGCTATAAATATTTAGCAACGGAATTAGCAACGGAATCATTCCGACGGCTATTCCCAAGTCGCTATTCAAATTCCGTCGGTATGATAAAATTCCGTTGTTATTTCTTATGTTGTTCTGACGGATAATTCCGTTGCCAAACACAAGAACTCCGTCGTTGTTATAATAATAAAATATTCATTCTTTTATGGTTCACAAAAAATTCCGTTGCTATATTTTCGTCGCTAGTGTTGCCTAGCAACGAACTATTCGGTTGCAATTATTGTTATAGCTACGGAAAGTGTTAGTTTAGCAACAATATTTTTCTTATTTTAGGAAGGGAATATCCGTCGCTATTATCTTATTTCTAATGAAATCCGTTGCTATGCCTTCATTAACTACAAAATTCATTATATTTTCGTCGCTATTACCTTTTTACCTTTTGTGTTACTTCATATAAGTTTTCTGATTAGCAAAATATAAATAATGGACCATTCAGATCATGGGTTGATAAACACACACATGAGGATAAGGACATCCTATCTTAACGACAACCTATAATAGTTATTGTCCATTCATATTTAACACTATTTAACACTTCTAATAGTTACAATTAATTTACAAGTATTCTTATCATGCATGGACATTGAAATAATTATTAAGAGATTTGCAATGTTTTCATACCACTAAATATCACTTTATATATTGAATAACTTGCAAAAAAATACAAACTATGCTCAAATTTGAAGACTATTTCAAGTGCCAATAAATATTTTGAAAGAAAAGATAGTGTAAAGATTCTGTGGGTTAATCACTACATTTAAACAAAACTCATTATTATGATAGAGTGCAAGTATGAAAATTGCAAAATGATAAATTTAACATATGCAATCATAATAATGCTTATAACTTATTATGATCACATCTCTTGATCAGAAATAACATTAACATGATATTCAACTTCAACAAATATATAATATTTCTCAAAATCCGAATCTAATACTATCAGTATTGAACAATATACTACTCACTTCTCAAAACCAACCAAGAGCTAAACTTGAATTATGTTTATTAAAGTATTTGATTAACATCAAAATTAATTAACTTGTTCCTCAGACTCTTTATGTTGTAATGTGCTCAATGAAGGTATTACATACCATCGAATAAGTTTATATGCTTCAAGTTTATATCTCAAAAGACAGATTAAAACGGAATTGAAGGACAGTATCTAATAGTGCTGAATATACTAAATACACACAGAGAGATGTAAACTAGTTGTAATGGACCAAAACCATTGAATGCAAATAGTTATAAACCCTAAGATCAATGATTTACATGCATCTCATAGTCAAGAAGTGGTTATGCAATGAACCCAGTCTAGACAAGAACCACTTGAAATGTCAATCAAACACCATAACTTGAACATCAAACATAAAACATTGATAAAAAAAAAAACCATCTAAGTTCAATAAACAAAAAAACATAATGAAGCTATTCATTCTTATATAAATAAAAAATAGCTACTCATTCAGCATTGTCAGCTCTCATAAAACTCAGAAACAATAAAAGTTTAACCAAGTGAAAGGGCTCCAAATTCACCATCATGCTCAAAATATCATTCTTTGATCACTAAGAATGAAGCATTGTGTCCTTATTTTTTTTCAATTAACATTGCATACCAGTAAACTAATAATACCAGTAAACTTTTCCTTCACAGCCTTTGATTCCACACACATTATATCAGATGAAGCCATTCTAGCCATAACTTTTGTAACCTAAAATCAAAGAACAACAAGCTATCAACAATAAACATAAAAATAAATAAAAACATAAATTAAAGAAGAAGAATAGTGAATCAAATCATTCAAGAGAGAAAAAAAGAAAAAAGAAAGAAAAATCACTACAATTAAGAAAGCATACCCGAACAACGACAATTGATCCAGGTTCAGGAATAGGGCCATGAGATCGATGACCAACAACATCAACAATGGATCTCTAATAACCAACAAAAAAAAAAGAGAATTTAGCGAAAATAGTTAAACAAAGACCAAAGAATCAGAAAGAAGTAATTAAGATGATGAACATCCAAGGAAGTTGTAGATCGACACTGCGATTAGGATTAGGGTTGGGAGAGGAAGTTGTCTACGATTAGGATCAAATCTACAAATCTTAATTCCATAAATCCAACAGATCCAAAACAAGATAACAAAAAAAAATTAAAGAAAAAAAAAAATAAAACAAGACCTACAACACCGATTCATCGTATACCACATCAGATCTAGGGTATTAAACAATAACAAAGAGATTGAAGTTGGATCAAGGTGAAAGGAAATGGAGATAGAAGCAATTACCGTGAATCCGTAGCCGACGAGAAGCTGAGAGACTGAGAAGGGAAGCTCGTGGATCTCACACCGAAGCGGACGAGAAGAGAAGAGAAGAGAAGAGCACGGAGAAGGGAAGCTCAACTATTTCCAGTTCTAGCTATTAAAAAGATGTTAATTTTTAAGTAAAAGAAAATTTTTAATTAAGAAAATAATTTCAAATTTTAATTAAAAAGAAATTTTTAATTAAGTAAATAATTTCAAATTTTATTAATTATTGTTTGATTAGAAATTAATTTCAAATAACTTTTAATTACATTCGATACTTAAAATTTTTTAAGTAATTTATAATAAGTAATTATTATTTATAAAATAATGAAAACATAAACATTTATTTTATTATTATTAATTAATATTTAATTAGAAATTAATTTCATTATGTACTTAAATTTTAATGTTTGTTTGTTATGATAATGTAAAAGTAATTTTGAGATTTACTTTTTAGCTTTTAATCCATGAAAATATATTTTCATTGAGATTTTATATAAATGAATATGAAAGGTAGTATGAGAATAATGGTGATGATAATAATGATAATAAATATTTTAATAAATAATATAATTAGTTTATTGTTTAAGCCACAGAGAAAACTTATTACTATGCAAAGATATTTGTAATTAACTTAAAATTGATATATTCCTAGGATTGTGCTTATTATATGAAAGCATATAATTTCACTTCTAAGTAATTAAGTAAGTTATGAGCCATGAAAATGCCTTTATTTTCAATAAAATTTTTAATATATATATATATATATATATATATATATATTGGAAAATTACACTGAAGATAAACTGAAGATACATCTTCCGAGTTTTCTTTGGGAGATAAATTATTTAAAATTTGTAACTTGATAATGTATTTAATATCATAATATTAATAAATTCATCTTGAGTTTTTCTTCATAGTTAAATTCTTTAACATTTATATACCACTATTTAATTTAATTTTGTTAATTATTAAAAAATAATTAAAAAACAACAACAACAACAACAACAACAACAACGATGATTGCATTATATTAGCAACACTGAGATTTCTCCACCGCATTATAAACAAAGAAAAAAAATCCAAAGAATTAAGGTTATTCTTCTGTTTATTATTATATAGAAAAAATAATTCAATTGGATAATCACACATTATTAAAAATTGAAAATGTATTAATGAATAATATATAAATTACAAACATTAATAAATAATATATATATATATATATATATAAGTTTGGAATAGGAACGACTTATTCCGTTGCTATTAATCTAAATTCCGTTGCAATATTTTACAATTCCGTCGGTAATGTAATAAAAACAAGTTGAACTTCTGAAGTTTTTATTCCGTCGGTAATCCAATGCTGATTCCGTTTCCAATGCATACAAATAGCGATGGAATGAATCCGTAGCAATTTATTAGCAACGGAAATAGGCGGGAAAATTAGGGCGCGTAAGCTCTAGCAACGGAATAGCAACGAACTTATTCTGTTGCTAAGTTTCCGTTGCTATTAATCATACTTCCGTTGCTATATTATACAATTCCGTTGGTAATGTAATAAAAACAAGTTGAACGTCTAAAGTTTTATTCCGTCGGTAATCCGACACTAATTCCGTCGCCAATGTTTACAAATAGCAATGGAACAAATCCGTAGCAATATTTCCGTTGCCTATTCCTGTATTTCTTGTAGTGTACGAATGGTGGCAGAAAATTGGGTACGCACCATATTAGAGAAATCAATATAAACCTTTAAAAACTCGGAACGAGAACGCATAAAAATAAATCCAAGTGTAACGAGAGAAATCATCAACAAAAAAATAACATAATAACGATGTCCACCTTTTGGAAAACAAACGGGCGGGACCCCAAACATCCGAATGAACTAATTCAAACGAGACCCGCACCTAGACACACTCGAAGGATACGGGAGTTGTAGTCATTTGCCAAAGCTTACAACCCGAACAAGAATGAGAATTATCAACTAAAAACACGACCTAAAAACGCCTCGATGAATAAGAGAAGATGCAGTCGAGAACCACTAGGATGGCCAAGCCGATGATGCCACCGATGGAAACGAACGAGAAAAAAACAATAAATAGAGGCTGCTGGTAATGTAGAAGAGGATGGAAGACGAAGATGATCGAGCACATACACCCCACTATGGCGATGGCCAGCTCCAATGAGGGTCCCTGTAAGACGATCCTGCACACGACAACCAAACTCATCAGAAAATAACAAGATAGCCAAGAGAAGCGAGTTGGCTAGCGTAAATAAGGTTCATGGAGAGTCGTGGTACAAAGGCAACATCAGGAATATGAAAATAAGTGGTGTGTAAGAGGCCACGACTAGGGACAGGGAGTGTCGTGCCATTAGCAATAATGACACGAAGATCGGAAGAAAAAAAGGGTGAAGAGAGTGAAGGTGGGTAGCATCATAGGTCATATGAAAAAGAAGCTCCGAGTCAAGTAACCAAGAGGACGAAGAAATACCAGAGGGGCGGAGGCCACCGATGGGTGAGTGGAGACGCTCGGAGGCATCCCTCGAGTGAGTACTGGGGTCGAAGAAGGAGATATCTGACTCCTGGAAAGCTGCTGAATAAGTTGCTGAAACTGCTCAGCAGACAACGGACCACTTTGAGTAGCCGAGGGGTGGGGTCAGGGATGCGGCTTGCTGTCGTCATCTCGAGCCTCGTTGGAACTTTGGGCGACACTCGATGACGTAATATGGCCGGAGCATGGCAAGAATGACACCGAACCCGACCGTCGAGGAGGTGCACTAGAAACCGGTCCCCCGAGGACTCGAGATAGAGGACGGACACGAGAGCTAAGACCGGAGACGAGCATCAAAGGAGCAATGGTCGAGACTGGGTTCTCACTGGGAGCAGCAAGAACGAGTGAGGAGCCAGTGGTGGAACCACATCTAAGGACCAAGACGAGTCTCCTCGCAAGCACATATGCCGTAGTATCACTAGCGCAGCGGAGGTGTAACCCGGCG
This sequence comes from Dioscorea cayenensis subsp. rotundata, assembly GCF_009730915.1. NCBI lineage: Eukaryota > Viridiplantae > Streptophyta > Magnoliopsida > Dioscoreales > Dioscoreaceae > Dioscorea > Dioscorea cayenensis. Next base: position 26,058 of record NW_024087992.1, read on the forward strand.
AGAGTCGAGCCCGAACGGCCTCGAACTCGTGGCGAAGACGCATGAGAAACTCATAAATGCGAAGATAATCACGATCCTCGAGCAATGGCAAGACACTCGGGCACAGGTCGGAGAAGCGAGAGGGTGTCATCTCATCACATCGACGCCATAAATCACCGAGCACGCAAAGAAATCCGAGATGCACGCCTCACACCGATCAGGTAGATGTGAGAGTCTCAGAGGAAGGAGTAGCGCAACGCCCGACTCGAAGGGAAGATAGAGTGCGCCAGCAATGATCCCCAAATCGCCTTTGGCCGTAGAAAGATCACAAATGCACCAAGCGAATAGGGAAGCTCACAGGATCGATGATGATAGCAATGGTACGAAAGCATCATCCTCATCCACTTGAGCAAGTCGAGAGACGTGGAAGAGGACGCTACTGTAATCGTAGACGAAGAGGAGCCCGAAGAGGCAAGACTAGAAGAAACCGGAGGCGGACGGGTACCATCAACATGACCCCAAAGATTAAGTCCGCGAAGCTGAGCACACGTAAAGTGGACGCACCATGCTTTATAATTTCTGCCATCGAAAGCACGACGCCCGGCTTTTTGCAGATAAAAACCCAGGCAGAGGCTATGGAAAACACATCATGGGTCGAGGGCTGCGCTGGTGGCAACAACGGGCGGTCACGGTGAGTGCGAGGGATTCGGCCGTGGGCGCTAGCTGACGCTGTGCAGGGCGGCGTGCTGGGACATGCCATGGGGCCGAGGCCGAGGACTGCGCTGAGCGCGCTGACGAGGCGGACGACACGCTTAGGTCGCATACGTGGCTAGACGGCTGCATGGCGGGCGCATTGAGCGAGGCATGGCGGCGGGCGGTGGCGCCATGGCGTAGGCGCACTGGGCGGCAAGGGCCGGTCGCAGCGGGCGAGGCGCGCTGGCAGGGCGATGCGGTCGGGGCGGGCGGGCGGCGCGTGCGGCAAGGGCGCGTCGCGGCTGATAAGCGCTATGGGCGGGCGGGGCGAGGCCGGACGGGCGCAGCAGTGGCCGAGGTTTGCGCGGCTGGCGGCGTTACGGCTCAGAGGGCAGGCGCTGGCCGCCGAGTGCGCGGCGCCATGGATCGAGACGGCACGCACGGATCGAGGGACTACAAGGGCAGGAAAAATTAGGTTTAGAAAAACCTCTCTGATACAATGTTAAGTGGAAAAGATTAATCAATTTTTCATTTACTCAAAATCTACAATGTACAAGGTATATATAGATACACAGTTATATAAATAAGGTAGCTATATAAATATAGATATACAGCTGTATACACAGCTGTATTTCCTAACAACTATATTAGAAGTCTTATAAATTGATTTTTCAGAGTAAGATATTGAGGGTCCCAAAATTAATAATCCTTTCTTAATTTGTGTTTTTCACATGCACATAGTTTCTAACTTAAAATTATAATCCAAGATTTAGTTATTTGGACTAAAACAACAAGATGATATGTGGAAGTGCCCATATCCACGAAAAGTGAATATTTTGGTTGGTCTAAAACAACAAGATCCTCATCCTTAAAAATCTGACTGCTTATTAGTGTAACAAGCCATTGACTCTTACTTCATCCTTTGTCATTTAACAATCAAAATATATAGTGGATCACTGATTTTTTCAATATCCTTTCGTTGTATAAATTTGGAATTATTAAGAACACTTATTTATGCTCCCTTTTATGTACCTCCTTGGGTGACTCAAAATTTCACAGCCTAATAACGAAAACTTGAGCTCAACTTGAAACAATAGACTCGCACAAAGATACATTAAACTACGTACACTTTAGCAATCTTGTACCTGTGTTAATCATGAGGAAATCTCTCCCACTTTTTTTACCAACATTTTTTTTTTTTTTTGAGGTAGGGTGACAAGCGCCAACCCTCAGGGGCGTACGTGGGGCAGGGGTATCACCGCCACGTCCTCACCCTCTGGAAAATGGGGAGCGCGGTTTATGGGAATCAAACTCGCGCCTCCCCCACACGAGGAGACCCAGGATACCGCTGGGCTCCTCATCCGTTGGTTTTTTACCAACATTTCACATGTTTATTCTCTTAGAATTCTTTTATTTATATCTTTTATATGTTCTCTTTATGTGCTCCAATATTACTGGACACTATATTGTTCTCCTCTCATCTATGCTTTTTATAATCCTTTCTCTTCTCTTTAATACAAGTTATTAATGTACCTTTTAAAAAAGAGAAAAAAATCTAAAATTTAATAATCAATTAATTTTAATATATGGTGAGATCAACCCCACGTGACGTCTCACCGAATTAATAATTTTCTAAAAAATCATTAAATTACCTATCATTATATTTATATATTTCTATTTTTTATATATTTATAATATAAAATATATGTTATATTTTTCTTTAATATATTATAAATATATAATATAATAATATAATTCTTATATTCTTATTTTTTTTATTTTATTTTTTATCAATTTACTTTACTTACCTGAAAAACTGTAATAAATAAGTAACTAATGCGCCACCATACTTGTTCTTTAATATTTTTTTATGGGACGTGAAGAATTATTAATTAAGCTACCGTAAACTGGTGCATCACTATATTTGTTTGTTCTTTAATACTCTTTTATAAAATGGTGCTTGTCTTTTTATTTTTTTTTTGTATATATATATATATATAGGGTGGGATGTGAAAGTCTCATACTGGCTCTCAATTGCTCGATCGATTCCTCTATTCTTTCCGATCATAGTGTCACGCAATTTAGAATGAAACGTACTGGAACCCACCTCAACCCATTTAAGACCTGCTGAGTTATTTATACTCAAATGAAGAAAGTCAAAACGGTTCAATGGTGAGCAGTTAAATGTTATCATTCAAGAGTGCAGCAGTAATAATAATGGATTCAATATTTATAAACTATTTTTTTTTAAATGTAAAAAATTCACGTACCAAAGACATATACAAGCATAAAATTCCTATCTTCAACACATTTATACCTCACTCTTCATGCATTAAGATTTAAATATATTTTTGCAACAAAAAATAAACATCTAACATAGAGGATTCTATGCCATTAGGTCCATAATTATAAGTAATAGATATAAACACATTTTATTTAATGAAGTTTCTACTGGAAAATTTTTAATTTCTCAATAATTCATTAAAAAAAAAAAACGCTATTGCTCTCACCTTCTCACCGTCCAACCACCCACTCAACAACGAAGACGTTATGCACCGGCACAACCAAACACACCATAATGCACCGCCCAATCAAATGAAGGACAAATTCGGCATTGTTGGATTAATATTTTTCCCTGCTATTATTCTTATATTATAAATGATTAGTCACTATTGTTTCATGGATAATTATCCCCAATGAATGGACCGTTAATCTCATAAAATAAACACTAATTACCCATAAACAAATTTTAATGCCCTCTTGATAATAATGTTCAACCCAATAACTCATCTCTTGATAATAGTAATCAAAACAATTAAGAAAGAATAGCATTAACTAATCTCACCAATAACTTAAAAGAAAGAATAAGATAATCACAACATCTGACAAAAATTCTAAATCATCACACCAACAACACAACTAACTTCTCCAAAACAACATCTCTTTGACATGTCAAACAAGATTGGTGAGAGGTTAAACAAACCACAAGCATGAAAGTGCTTCTGCATAACAAGCTTTAGCACTTGCACCCTTATAAATACTATACCATACCTTCTTATCTCTCTCCACAACACCAAAAACTAATATAGCACTTCTTCTTAAGCGTCATATTCATGGCTTTCAACAAGTTGTTTCTGTTGGCCTTCCTTGTTGCACTGCTATGCAATGCAGGCCATGCAGCTCGCTATCTTCTCGATACTCCGGCAGCAACACCAGAGGCCACACCATCAACTACACCAACAATACCAACTATACCGACTATTCCAACTATTCCTACAACACAACTTCCTCCATTGCCATCTCTACCAAAGCCTACAATACCAGGATTAGTTATTCCAACAATGCCAACGGTTACATTGCCTCCTATTCCATCTATTCCATTGCCAACCATGCCTACCATTCCACAGAGTCTTCCTCCATTGCCTTCTATTCCAACTGCTATTCCTAATATTCCTACTATTCCTGGTTTTAAGATGCCACCTTTGCCTTTCTTCTCACCACCCCCCGCTGCTACTAGTCCTTGAACTGTTACTTTATCTGTTACTTTATATGTATGAGATTGGCTTTTATTGATTTAGTGTTGTTTGAGCTTTACTATTCATGTGTACTTAGCTAGACATGCGTGTTACGTGATTTCAGTGTGGTTTTAATTTTGACTGTAATAGTTATTTTATGCCCTTTTTAATAACACTATTTTCTATTTCTTGTGTTGATTTATGTCCGTGTTGAGGTGGCGAAACCAGAAACAAATCAAGGGGTGTTGGCTTTATCTTAAATAAATAAATAAATATTAAAATATTTAATATAATTCAAACTTAAAACTTGAGATTATAATAAAGGGTAAACTACATATTTAGTCACTAAACTATTCACGTTTTCCTAATCTGGTCACTAAACAAAAAAAAATTTCAATTGGGTCACTAACGTCACATTTCATTCCAATCGTCACTCGCCGGACGCCGTTACCCTCGATCGCTGGAGTGGCGCGCACCGTCACGACACGTGTCGATTTTTTGTTTGGTTGTTGACGTGGCATTCCACTTCGAAAGAATGGTCCAATCATCAACCAAACAAACATTTACCCTTAATAACTTCAATTAGACCATTGCTTTCGGTGAACAACTAAACAAAGAAAAATCGACAGCGTGTCGGGTGACGTGGCCGCCCCAAATTTCGACGATCGTGGGTAATCGGCGTTGTGGCGAGTGACTTGATTGGAATGAAATGTTAACGTTAGTGACCCAATTGAAATTTTTTTTTGTTTAGTGACCAGATTAGGAAAACGTGAATAGTTTAGTGACTAAATATGTAGTTTACCCTATAATAAATAACATTTCGGAAAATGTAACGTATACATACCGCTAACGACTACTACGGAGTGAGAGTTGTATCCTTCTGCTTTGCATATTTTGAAATCGCATCATCAATTGTTTCAAACATTTGTCGTTCAATATAGCATGCCATCATATTATTCATCCATTCATCTCTCATTTTTATTATGTGACTTAGTTTTGATGATGTTCATCACGAGAAAGCTCTTTTCAACTGATGTCGTTGCCACTGATAAAATCAAAACCAATTCAACAACGCGATAAACAAGTTGAAAAACCAAATGCTTTCTTGATTCAACTAGTTTTACAGCAATACTTGCAAGATTCTAACATTCAATAAAATCAGAACTTTTTCTAACATCATGAACATAAGTGTGAAGTTGCTCTTTTAGGATCTGAAGATCTTGCACAGAAAAATCATCGCAATAAATTTCAGCAAGGCGAATTAGCCTACTATGATTGAATTTGGAGAATGAAAACTTTTTGGATCAAGGCGTGATAAACAAGTTAGCAACCTCGTATTTGTCTCATTGAACTAACTATTCATCTCAGTAGTAATTAATTAAATCAATAACAACAATAAAAAAATCTCGGCATGATAATGATGGCAATATGTAATCCACTAACCTTCACGCCTAGAATGATCCCGAATTGGTATTTTATTTTACATGTCGGGCACTGGAATACACATTTTAACACAAAAACAGCTGGCCACTTCTAATAACTCATTTCATTTGTTATCTCGTAAATCTTGTATACAATCTTTCATAGTATCAATCAAGGCCGCTTGGAAGGAGATGCTTTAGGTGGTTAGGAAGTCTCCTGGTTGGGTTGGTAGCATCACATCCTTCGAGGATCTCGCCAGTAACTTTCTCAACCATCCTATCTCATTGGCAAAAAGCCAACCATCGCCGATCTTCAGGACATAGCTCAATGCCCTGAAAAGGACTTGAAAGCCATGGCATTAACAATGTTTTGATCTTTTTGTTGTAAAACATTTGATAACTCATTCGTGATCCCCAATACTTTCATTATCAAATGTAGAACAAATACAAATTCAAAACTCTCCATTTTATTAATTAAACTTGATGTCATACCTTTCTGATCTACAATAGTCCCATCTTGGCACACATTTCGTAACACCTCTAAAACAAATCCCTAAGGTTGTAAAATGTGAACCCCAACGAGTATCTCCTAGTCTTGCAAGATTTGTCTCTTGATGTTTGCCTTTCCTTAAAAAAACCTCACCAGCCTACAATTTCTCTACAATTTTTTTGATGATGTGTTTGAACTAATGCATCTTTTCTTTTACATGGAACACCCACAATATTCACAATCATACTCGTATAACCAAAAAAATTAGAAATAAGAGAATATTCTTGGCAACTGAAACAACTACTAATTGTAGTTGGTAGGCGTACATGGATATAAAATGCAAAAAGTTTTCATTTAAAAATCAATGTCTTCAAAACCATTAAATTCCCCTTTATATTTGAGGGCTCCATCACACCCTTGCCTTCTCAATTTTGAAATTGATAAACCGTAAAGAGTAAATAATTCATCTAAAGTTGCATTTAGTGAAAAAAACGAAGTATCACTTACATGCTGAATAGCAAGGAATCTTTCAACAACCTACCATTGCTTGTTCACAAACCTCAAAATCACTGTCATTTGCTCTTTTATTGACTTATCTCAAGATTCATCCATAATTAATGAGAAGTTACTACCACTAATTTCATTAACAATTGCTATAATTGTTTCTGTTGCACATGCATTCACCAACTGTTTTTGAATCAATGGAGAAGTTAATTGATTTTTCCCAGGAACATTTTCATTAATAACACTTCCAACCCTCTCAACCCTTTTGCATACCAATTGAGTATCTCTCGAAAGTTCCCCTTGTTTCTGGAACTAGAAGACTCATCATTGCCACGGAATGTAAGACCTTGTGCCAAAAAGTTCAAACATCTAAAAATAGTCACGTCGACCCAAGAGTGATAATCAACTTTCATTTGACACCCATGAGAAGATAACACATGCGGCACGCTTTGTCTTTGATTTTTGAAATCCTCACAATGTCGCTCTAGCATCATTGTAGGGCAATCGCTCAATAGACCCTACATGTTGATTGAAGGCTTCAAGTGCGTTTCTCCAATTACTAAACCCTTTGCTTCTAAAATATCACTTGCACCTTTTCACTTTTATCTTGCTTGAAAAGATAACAATAAAAACAAAAAGCTTTGTCTTTTCCCACACTATATTCCAACCAATCAAATTTCAAGCAACGCTTTCTTGAAAGCATCGTATTTTTTTCCCCATTGTTTTCTAGGAGTCAAATCTAAATGGCTGACATGGGCCTTTCAACAAATATGATCTCCGAACTTGATCTCTAATCCCTACATCATATTCTTCAATTGGTTTTCGAGTCCAGGATCAACAATGATATCATCTGGACTGAACTCAACACAAGTTATTTTTTGTGATGAAGTGCTTGTTTCAAAAGAAGCTTGTGTTCTTGATTCACCATTTTTCCGTGTAGGTTTAAAAACCCTCTCCATATATATTCACATAGTTAATTAATTTAACTATCAATTAAAAAAACCAAAGCAACAAATAATGTAATTAAAAAACAGCTTAACTCATATGCACAATCTAATTCAATTATTCAATATAATAATTATTACACAAATAATCTAAAATATAATCTAATTTTTCATGAAAATTAATCAAACAAATATCAAACAATTTTTCCAATGAATTTTCACAACAAATAATCCAACAAATTTTCATCAATATCTAAAAATTTCAGGAAATATCAAACAATATTTATAAAAATTAATCAAACAAACAAGTAAAAAAAATAAGTTACATATAAAAAATTATAAACTCAAACTCTAATATATGTAAAAAAAAAAAAACCTAACTTGAACAATGGCAGTGGAGTTAGAGCGGAGACTGGAGAAAAGACTCGATGGTGGTGATGGAACTGGTTGTTCAAGCGCGGTAGACAAGAAAAGAAATCAAATGAGATCTACTGATCTAGAATCTCAAGCACAGTACCTGGAGCAAGAAGAAAATTTTGTACCTTTTCAAGGTTCTCAATTTTGAGATCTAACTTGATAAATCAATTGAAAAAAGTCAAAAACCAAGACACTTCTAACTTAAGTTTAAAAAATACTAGGTACTATTGACTATCTAACCAAATAAAATCTCATGCTAAGGAATGAAGCCTTTTCACATTCATGGTATGCAGCTATATTTGTTCATATACATATACAAATGAATAATGATGGACAACAATAAATCATGCAAAGAAAAAAATTGACATTCATTTTGATATGAAATTAATGTGAATCACATAAATACCTTATAAACTTTATTATGATCAAAGGGGTAGAACTGCAGAAGTAACTTATATAAAACATTAAATGCTCCAAATAAAGTAGATTTACTTACTTGGAAAAGCTCCACTCCAACTTACTCCCACAAGCTAAGACAATCCTCCTTCAAAACCCTATCAATAGCAACCAAATCTAAATGCGCTCAAAGCCAAATTAAAACCCATTAAGCATTTGACTACACCAACAATGGCATGAACTAATGAAAGCATCCTAAGCATTTCTTACTCAAAGCAAGGTAACTATTAGGCTAGGGAAGACATGTTGTCATAGCAAGGAAGTGATACACACAAGCTTGAATAAACATCTAAGGTTCACACAATCTTAAGGTAATTAGACTTGACAAAGAAATGAAGAAAATCTAACAACAAGGTCTACAAGGGATTTCAACAAGCACCTTGTGTGCATGACCAAAGACATGTTAGCATGGCACCAACCATGCCAAGAATATTAATACATACATTCCAAGAACACACAAAGATAGATTTCAGCCAAGCAAGGATTTTTCTAAGGCTTAGCACATGCACAAACAACACAAGCCTTACAACTCAAGACAAACATCTCAATGCCACACAATAAAGCATGAGAGATAAGGTTTCAGTTGAAAGCAAAATAAGAGTTTTCCTACGCAAATAGCTATAGAGAATAAGCCACTCCACTTTAGGACTCTCTCTCCAACCTCCAACCAATCAAGTTCTCCAAGGTTGTAGCAAGATGAAGAGAACCTTAGTTTCTTGAAGCTTGGAATTTTTGACATTTCTGTTAAGGTTTAAGGGTGATCAGAGGGTGCTGAAGACATAGGGATGCTGTGCAAAACCTGGAGAGCTATGAGACTAAAAGTTGGTGTGCAAACTGAAGCTAGTCAATGAAGCAGTAACAAGCTCGGGAATTACATTCAATAGTTGTCTGTCTTGTTGTGAATGTTTTGTATTACTTTCTATTATGCCTTTATCTACGAAGGGTCTTGGAGATACTTCGAAAGCAGAACATGAGGATGAATCCCCGATCATGCTTTCTGGGGGTAGTAACTGGAAAGTTATTGGGATTTGTTATTACAAAAGATGGAATCACAGTTGACCCAGCAAAAACTACAACCATCCTTGAAATGAAACCACCAACTAACCTCAGGGAACTGAAACGACTACAAAGAAGAAATATCTCCTTCAGAAGATTCATAATGTAAGATTGATGTATGTTTGTATTAAGTGTCTGGATATTCTGGTTGTATGAACTGTGATGCCTTACTGGCATGCACATCAAGTATTTGTTTAAATTCCCAGTTTATCAATGAATGAAGAATGGTGTGTTTCCAAGTTGTTTACTTCTTCTATTCTTCTTCCATCTTGTGAGTATTAACAATTCAGTAAGGTTGAGTGTTTGTCTTATGATTGAAACTATCCCCATTCGATCCTATCAGTGGTATTAGATATAGTTCATTGAATATAGTTGCAAATGTATTCCTTTTCTTCAGCAAAGGAAGCCAATGTTCCCTATTTCAAAGGTGACAACTACAACATTTGGAGTTTGATGATGAAGACTATGTTTAGATCAAAGGATATGTGGAAATTAGTTTAGAAAGGGTTCCAAGGCCTTGTACCTGATCTAACAAGCTCTTGATCCTAGGATACTGGTGAGGATATCTAAAGCAAAGACAACAAAAGAGGCATGGGATATCATAAAAACTTAATTCCAAGGAGATTCAAACAACTCCAATATACAACTTCATTCACTTCAAAGGGATTTTGATGCTGTTAAAATGAAGCAAGGTGAGAATGTCCAAGATTTTCTGAGCAGGGTTCTTTTCATAGTGTATCAAATCAGAGTATTGAAAGAAGATCTCCCTCAATAGTCAGTTGTTTCTAAAATTCTCAGAAGCTTAACTTCCAGATTCTCACAAGTTTTTCACTCAATCATTGAAGCAAAAGACTTGAACACACTAATAGTCGAGCAACTAAGTGGCTCACTTAAGAACCATGAAGCAATACTTAATATTGAAAGTACATACCTTGAAGGAGAAAAGGCTCTGCATGCTGGTCGTAGATCTCTGCATCACTTTATGCAGACTCAACAGAGGTGGAGAGGACGAGGTCGCCACTCTCTCGAGAGGTAGGAGACACTGGCGCTACATGAGCATCAAGCTAGCCAGTATGGAGCCCCGGTCGTGAGGGCGTAATCCAAAGAACATTACAAGAGTGTGCGATGCTTTATCACGCAAGAAATTTAGCCATGTCAAAGCTCAATGTTGGTACAGGAAAAGAAGCCAATGTTGTAAAAAGAAGAGAAAGAAAAAGGAAAAGAGAAGAAGAAGAAGAAGTTGCATTCATGGTAATTAGTGATGAACCAAATTAGACAGGAGGTACATGGCTCATCGATAGTGGTTGCTCCACCACATGACAGTGTGAGAAAAAGTTTATTCCAACACATTGAAGCTACCCGAGTTATTCAATCAAAGTGGGAGATGGAAATGCTCTCACAGTGGAGGGAATTGGCAAAATAATCAAGCAAAGGAAAAATCACAAGTCCGAATGGTGTCCAGTCTGTTCCAAACTTAACTCACAACCTCGCTAAGTGTTGGACAAATGATGGACTCAAGCTTTGACATTGAATTCTCAAGAGGAGTCTGTGAAATCAAGGACTCTGAATCCAAAACAAAAATATCCCAAGTATGTATGACCTCAAATGCAATTGTTTCCACTTGAAGCTGATGATATGGGATTTGAGAATATAGCTCAAGTTGCAAAAAAGACCTCAGATCTCTGGCACAAGAGATATGGTCACATTAGCATGAAGAAATCGATCATGATTTCTAAACAAGAGATGGCACTTGGTCTCGCCAAATATCGCGACATCGTGATCCCTCGTGAAGCTTGTTCACAAGAGAAGCATACTGCGAATTCCCTAAAGACGTAGGGCAAAGAGCAGCATCACCCATCGAAAATGATCCATGTCGACCTTGTTGGGCCGATCATCACACCATCCACTAGAGGCAGCTTATATTTTCTCCTCTTTACTGATGATTTTACAAGATATAGCCGGGTGTACTCATAAAAGAAGAAATCATAAACTTTTCATCAATTCAAGCTATTCAAGTTACTAGTGATGAAACATCACTCACTTCCAATCAAAAAGTGTTGCGAATAGATTGTGGAGGAGAATTCACATCTCAAGAGTTCAAGACTTTCTCAGTAGCTTTTCCGGAATCCATCACCGCTATCGGGTTCCCGAGAAACCCCCAGACAGGCATCGCGATGAGAGAGAACAGACATAGTATTAGAGAGGGACGCATACCATACATGCTAGAAAGAGAAGAAAGCTCTACGACTTTCTACTCGGTCGAGGTAGTCGCCACGAAAGAAGTACATCTTGAACCCGTCGACAATGAAAGTATTGAAGTTCAAGACTCCAATCAAGCTTTGACCGGAGATAACCGCAAGTTGACCACATCGAGTTTTTCGGGTGTGCCCGCCCACGTGTACATTGACTCTTAGGAAAGAGTCAAGTTTGACTCAAGTCACGAGCTAGGATTTTCATTGGCTACAGATGAACGATCAAGGGCCTATAAGGTCATTGTTCCAGTTCTCTATGTACACGTCCAGCAGAATGTCGACTTTTTGAAGAAAAGACTTGGGATTAGCCAGAGAAGATGAGTTGGACGCATCAAATTGTGACCCAAGATGTGAGTTAGGCGTGATTCAAAGTAACGAATGTCCTGCTCAATCCACACCATCCAATCAATCTAATGAATGGCCAGATGCACATCCACTGATCAACTCATCTTCTTCAAATAAACTAACTCTCTTTAGAGAAGACGGTGTGCGCTCGAGAGTACGTATCACTTGTTGATATTTATAATTCTTGCTCTCTTGCACTCACCACAGGAGACCCCGTTATGAAGATGCAGAGAATCAAGCCAAGAGTGGATCTTGTCACCCACGAAAGAAGAGATCAATGCAATCAATAAAAATCAGACATGGAGTTTGGTTTCACTACCGGAAGGGAAGAAAGAAATTGGCTTAAAATGGGTGTTCAAGTCAAAGCTCAATCCTGATGGAACCTTGCTGAGAAGAAAAACCTCTGCATTGTTGACCAAAGGATATTCACTAACGAAAAAGGATAGACTTTGAAGAAATATTCGCGCCAGTCCGAATGGAAACTATGAGAATTTTTCTGTCCATTACTGCTCAAAAGGAATGGATTGTGCATCGACTGATGTTAAATCCGCTTTCCTTAATGGGAGCTCAAGGAGGAAGTGTTTGTCTCATAACCGTGAGGGGTTTGTAATCAAAGGAAAGGAGGATTTGTGTATCGGCTTCATAAAGCACTCGTATGGACTTCTGCCCACTCCCAAAGCATGGTATAATCGCATTGACACTCACTTCATTCAATTAGGACTCATTCACACACGAATGAACCTCAGCTTTATAGCAAGAAGGAAGGAGATAATTTTTGTTCTCTTACTCGCTCTATGCATTGATAATATCTTGTATATGGGTTCCTTTTTAGAAGAAACCGAAAGAATTGTGAATTCTATGATGAATACATTTGAGATGTCCGATCTCGTGCCTATGAGGTACTTTCTTGGCCTCAAGCATTTCGAGTGATTCTTTTGTATCGCCAAACACAAATATGCAGATTGATCTTCTTCACGAAACAGGGATGTTGAATTGCAAAGAGATTAATACTCCTATGAATTCAAATGAGAAGCTTCACCTACATGACAATTCAGGGGAAATAGATCCAGTGAGGTATCGTAAGATAGTAGGTGGTCTGCTTCTATTTAACACACACATGCCTCGACTGCATATAACTCATGCGGTTGTTAATGGCATCTCGATTCATCCAGTCACCAAGTGTACATCACTTCGGTAGTGTGAAGAGAATCCTATGTTATATTAGTGGAATGATCAACTATGGTATTCATTATAATAGAAGTGAAGAATTTAAATTATTCGGCTACTCTGACAGCGATTGGAGTGGTTCACAAGATGATCGGAGAAACACCAGCGGATGGGTGCTTCTCACACAGGTCGTGGGACATTGCCTAGTGTTCCAAGAAGAAAGTTATACTCGCCTTGTCGAATTGAAGCGCAGTACATATCTTTGATTGCAGCCGCGTAGGAAGCCGTGTGGTTGATGCGTTTACTAGATGATCTCGGTATAGGATGTTTCGAAAGTGTCATTCTATGACAATCGCTCCGCACTTTCCATTGCCAAGAATCGATTCTTCATGGTCGGACAAAGCAAATTGACACTTGGCTCCATTTCAATCGCAACCTTATAAAGGATGAAATAATTGAGGTTAGGATGCGCAAGATGCATGAATGTAGCAGTTAGGATATATTCACCAAGGCTCTACCCAGGTATAAGTTCGAAATACCGAGAACAATGTGTGTGTGTGTGTGTGTGTGTGTGTGTGTGTGTGTGTGTGTGTGTGTGTGTGTGTGTGATATCTCTGATCAAAGGGAAGGTGTTGAGGTTTAAGAGTGATCGAGAGGTCTGAAGACATAGGGATGCTAAGCACAACACGGAGAGCTATGAGACTAAACATTGGTGTGCAAACTGTAAAGCTGGTCAATGAAGCAATAACAAGCTCATGGAATTACATTCAATAGTTATACTGCCTTGTTGAGAATGTTTTTGTGTTACTTTCTATTATGCCTTTCTTTGTAAGATTGATGTATGTTTGCATTAAGTGTCCTGGATGTTCGGGTTGTATGAATCGTGATGCCTTCTTGGCATGCATATCGAGTGTTTATTTAAATTCTCGCGTTTATCAATGAATGAAGAATGGTGTATTTCAAGTTGTTTACTTCTCTTTCTTCTTCCATCTTGTGAGTATTAACAATATCGATAAAGGTTGAGTGTTTGTCTTGTGATTGAAACTATCCCCATTCGATCCTATTAATTTCCCATGCCAAGGAATGGATTCATGGTGTAGTCAAATGAGAGGGAGATCATGGTTGGGGGAGGTGAATTTCAGCAATATGATGGGAGAAAAAGGGTGATTTTTACAAAGGGAAGCGGTGGCATAGTAGGGGGAAAAAGCAAAGCATGGTTGACCATGCTTGACCGAGTGTAATGGGGATCAAGGGCACAAACCGCTTAGAGTTAACAAAAATAATAAGGAAGGTCATTAACAAAGAATTGTTAGCAATCAAGGATCACAAAAGATAAAGAATAGATCAAAGAATGAATAAAGATCAGAACAATCAGGCAGAGAAGAAGAACAGTAACTCCACATTTGACATTCACCCATTCCATCAGTAGTCACATACACACACACACCATTCCTTCATTACCATATGTCAGTTGACCATACATAGCCTTTTAATAAAGGCTAACTACAACATTGACTCATCGACTCAAATAACTAAACAAGGTTAAGTCTAACTGCTTACACAAAATGACCATTCAGTGCCTTGAACTAACACACCTATCCCTAATGATTAAATCCTAGCTCTACAATTTAATCCTCAGATTCCCTCCAAGATTAACTAACATAACTACCTGACTTTGACTAAAGTGAACTCTTGTGTTAGTCTTTCAAGCTTCAACTCAGAGCTGACTCCTCCTGCAACCTTCATTCACTCCAACATTTCCCCTCTTGATTGAAGGTCGCAAATTCCCTGTCTGGACTCTAAGCCCTGCGAGATTTCTTAGCCTCCGGACATTTTGTGAAAATGTTAGCTAATTGGTCTTCAACATTACAAAAATATAATTGAATTCTGTTTTCTGTCACAAGTTCTCGAATGAAGTAAAACTTCACATCGATATGTTTTGTTCTTCCATGTAGCCTTTGGATGTTTTGCTATTGCAATGCATGATTTGTTATCACACCAAACTCCAATTTGTTCTATTACTCTCCACACCACGGTCTAATAGAATCCGTTTAAGCCACAAACTTTGACAACAAAGTCTTGCATAAGGCCACGTACTCGCTTACGTGAAGAGTGTAACTATATCTTGTTTTTATATCCAAGAAAACAATTCCGGATCCTATTGTAAAAATATAGCTCACATGATGCTTTTTCTGTCTACTAAACTCCACCCAAATCACTGTCTGGATAACACATTAACTGACAATTGTTCCCTTTCTGATAATAAATTCCAAAAAGCAGATGAGTATCTACTAGATATCCAGAATTTGTTTTGTTGCTCAAATTAGTTCTTTGTGGGTTGGTGCATGGATCTAGAGCGATGAAATTAAGCTGGAATGCAATGCCGCTGCACTGTGTCAGCATAAATTAGCTTTCCAATTAATTTCCTGAATCCAGTAATGTCTGCAGATTCAGCTTCTTCAAACTGACTTATTTTTGAGCTAGGACTTAGTGGAGTGATAGAGGGTCTGCAATTTATCATATTATAGCTCCTTAAAAGATCTTCAACATATAATAGTGATATATGAATCCATATTCATTTTGCATGATTTCGATTCCAAAAAGTAAGACATCAAGCCTAAATCATTCATTTCAAAAGTGTTTAGCATGTCTTCTTTGAATTTAATTGTCATTTCCAGTTAAGACCCCATATAAATCACATCATCCATATAGATGCACACTATCAGAATTTCTTCTTTGTCACCAATTTTTGTGTACAATGTATGTTCAGTGAGACTTCTCTTGAACCCTTGCTGCTGTAGATAGGCATCAAATTTTTCTATACTAAGCTCTTGGAGCTTGCTTTCTGAGTCCATAGAGGCTTTGTGTAATTTATGAACCATCTATTCATGTCCTTGAATTTCAAACACCTTGGGTTGCTCAATATAAACTTCTTCTCCAATTTCACCATTTAGAAATGTTGACTTGATGTCAGTTGGAAAATTGTGCCAATTTCTATATGTTGCTAATGCAATAAGAAGTCGATCGGTGTCCATTCTCGCTACGGGAGCAAATATTTCTTCATAATCCACTCCATATTCTTGAGTGTAGACTTTAGCTACTAATTTGGCTTTACATTTATCAAATTCACCATTGGCTTTATATATTCTTTTGAAAAATCCACTATACTCCAATCACACATTTTCTTTCACTCTTTGGAAGATGATTCGTTCAGTATTTGTTTCTTTTAATTGCGGATATCTCGGCCTTCATTACTTGTCTCCACTCGAGAATTTGTGTGCCTCTTTCAAATATTCTTTGGATCAAAAGCTGTGCAGTGCAAAAGAACAATTTTCATAGAAATTTCCCTCAAGGGTCCTAACTCTAGCGAGGTGGAGTTACTTCAGTATCACTGTTGCTTGTGACATTCGGTTCGATTGTTTGAATTTTACCTGTAAAAACAATGGCTCTTACTGTCATTAGTAACTCTCTCTGTATCACCACTTGAAGATTGTTGCCAGAAATTTCGTACGCATCAACTGAATTTTTCGCGAATAATCATCACCAATAAGAGGAGAGCTTGGTAGAACAACTCTATATGATCTATTTAAATTTGTTTGAATTCCATTCCCCAGCATTTATGTTCATCAAAATTAATGTCCCTACTACTAATAATAATTTTACTAGCAATACGTAACTTG
>NW_024087993.1:0-2436 GCF_009730915.1 Dioscorea cayenensis subsp. rotundata
ATCAAAATCTTAAACATATGTTTTATTTTCTTATTGTCTACTACTTTCGAATTAAAACCAAAAACCTATGTTTTCTTGTATCAATGTCTCCTATTTCGTTCAACCCTAATCCTATGTTTTGTTTTCATAAATACAAGATTAGGGTTTCGATTCAAAATGCTATTTTTCATCCGTTACTATAAGAAAACAAATTATTATGGTTTTGAATCAGAAAAATAATTCTATGTTTTATTATAGTAATGTCTCATATTTTTAAATCAAACCTATGTTTTTATTTTGGAATGCCTACTATATTGACACACCCCTTGCGTGTGTGTACCGCAAGTGCACGGTTTGTCAAACTAATAAGGTACCCTGGTGAGTGGTTAGTTGTATCCACATGGAATAGTGATTAGAAACACAAGAATTGCTATTGAACTATGATGAATATGATTCAAAGTGGTGTGAATAATATCTATAAAAATAGAAATAAAAAGAAAAAGAAGGAGACGAAATAAAATGATAGGAGTGGCAATCGATAGAAAGTTGGGCACCCAGACATTGCTCACTTTAGGACTATTGCTTCAAGTCCAAGACCAATCATTATATCTCCTAACTGATGTTTAATGAGTCATGGAAATTTTTAAACACACGGTCCTAAACCTAAGGTCAACTGTTACTAACCCTACACTATGTCCCAGCGGAAAGAAATGCTCTCGACGCCTCACACTATGCAAGGTTGCATAAAGTTCATGGGAATCCAAGTGATAAATTATATTCCCTAATCCAGATCTAACCCTTTGGTCTAGGAGAAAAATCCCTAGTCACAATTAAGCCCCAACACTAAGGATTACTTCAACGCTTCGCTCTGTTGCTTGCACAACTAAGCCTAGAGAAGTTCCTCTCTTAGCACTTCACTCTATTGTGACCGCAAAGAACTATTAGAACATGGGGTAGGATAAATCACACCGGAAGGGAAAGGGAACGTTCCGCTACCTCTCGATACACCCTCGTAACACTCTCCAATCTAGCTTTATCTAACCCTCATGGTGTGTTAATCATCCACAAGGAGTACCAAGATGGATTCTCAACCCTAGTGTCACTCTAAGGGAAAATCCCTTTGACAATGCACCTTGCGTGTGACCTGCAAGTGCACGGATTTGTCAAAGTAATAAATCCCAAGTGAGTGGAGTATCATATCCACAGAGAGTAGGGAATAAAAATCCCTAAATTGATACTTAACCAAGTGAATAAGAATAATGATTGTGTTGATAAGATGTGATATAAACATAAATAAAAGGAACAAGAATGAGAGGCACAAGTAAGTGAGAGGTAAGGCAATTGATAGAAATGGGGTACTCGGACAATGCTCCCCCTAAGACTTATGCTTCAAGTGTAAGACCTACCATCGCTCCTAGGTTATGAATCAAAAGAATAATCCTATTATTTCTTTTCCAAATGGCTCCTAGGTTTTCTTTTGGGAATGTCTCATATTTTTCAATCAAAGCCATAATCCTAGGTTTTCTTACTGCAATGTCTACTATTTTTCAATGAAAACAATAATCCAAGATATTCTTTCAGAATGTCTCTCCTATTTTCTTAATGTGTCATATTTTTTTATTAAAACCCAGATCCTATCTCTTTTTACAATGCCTTCTATTTTCTAAACAAAACACTAATCATATGATTGCTATTAGGAATGTCTGCTATTTTTAATTCATAACCCTAATCCTATGTTTTGTTTTCGGAAAGTCTAATATTTTTTAAACAAAATCCTAATACATTGTTTTCATTTGGTAATGCCAACAGTATTTCAATAAAACCCTAATCCCACATTTTCTTTTTGGAATGTCTACTATCTTTTAATAAAAAAATTAATCCTATATTTTCTTATAGTTATGTCTCTATTTTTTAATCAAAACCTTAATCCTATGTTTTTTTAATGCCTTCTATATTTGATACAAAATCCTAATCTTAAGTTTTCTTTTCGGAATGTCTCCTATTTTGCAAACAAAACCTAATCCGATTTTTCTTTTCTTCAAGTCTCCTATTTATCAGTTTTTAATCAAAACCCAAACCTATGTTTCCTTTTGAGAATGTCTCTTGTTTTTCAGTTAAAAACCAAATCCTTTTTTTTTTTTAGAATGTCTACTATTTTTGAATCAAAATCCTAATCAAATGTTTTTCTATTCGGAATGTGGCTAATTTTTTTAATCAAAATCCTATTTTTCAATCAAAACCTTAATCCTTTGCTTTTTTTCGCAATGTCTGCTATTTTTTAATCAAAGGCATGGTCCTATGTTTTCTTATATTAATGTCTTCTATTTTTCATCCAAAACCCTAATCCTATTTTTTCTTATAGTAATGTTTCCTATTTTTCAATGAAAACCCTAATCCTATGTTTTCTCTTTGGAATGCTTACTATATTTGAATCAAAACCCCCATTATATGTTTTTC
>NW_024087994.1:0-14372 GCF_009730915.1 Dioscorea cayenensis subsp. rotundata
ATAAGTAACCGCTACCCTTCTTTAAGCCAGAAATTGCACAAAACACTGTCGCTTTTGCAATCCCCAAAACCCCTCCCTTTAAAAGTTTACATGCTCAAACCCCCAAACGTCAGAATCTGGACGCTGAATCCGAGCGAGCTCATCGGGACGTAAACGCCTCGAGTACGTGGAGTCAGTGGCCGCAACCCACTCTCGGCTCGGACCTCAGAGGAAGTGGGCGCTGCGTAGAGGCAGAACCCCGAGAGACCAATTCCACGTGGAGCCGCTTAATCGCTCTCAACTCACGCCTTCAGCTCTTTCCACTCTCAAGCTCGCTCCTAGTTGCTCTCACTCTAAGCCTCCCAGACTCGCTCATTCATCGCCTTTCTCCTCCACCCAGATCCTCTAAGGAGTAGTCTCGCCAAGAACTCAGCTGGCACCATCGCTTGCAATCCAAGGTATCGTAATATGGTTTTATGCTAACCTCGCTGCACATGTTGTTACATTTTCAGCTTGCCGCCGCCTGCTCGCTTTCTTTGTCGAAGATATCAAGTCTCATAGGGACGGTCAGTCTCTGCCTCAGTCCATCATGGCGATTTCTCATTGCGTCAGTTTTGTTTTGTTTTGCATTTTCGTATGTATGTCACCATCGAAATAGTCGATTGTTATGATTGCGGTAAAATATTGTCACGTACATTTCCTGCTCTGCTTGATACGTTGCAGCTTTTACAAACGAGTGCCGACGCTTAAAGAAACGCGACGCTACGTGCTAACATTTGTCAAGTCTCGCTTACGATTCTCGCCTCCTGCTTAATCAAAATGTCTCCGCTAACATTTTATATCTCGTGTAATAATCGAGAGTTTTCACCGCTAAAAACCTTATATTTCCGCTTAAACTCATTAATCATCGCATGTCGAACGTGTTGTTATCACGCAGTTTGCATTACGTAAGGCCAACCTAGTAACGGGCGCTGCTATATTCGACAACGGCCGTGAGACCTTAGTCGAATTGAAAGCTAACACGACCCCCCATTAATCGAGATTAGTCGGACACTCGTCATAGCTGCTTCACCCGAGCTGGAAGTCCATACCAAGAGAGGGCCCTTCGATTCTTTCGCAGCGGGCACGTGTATCGGCACTAAACGAGATTCGGGAAAGCCTCGCCGAAGTGTCGCACCTCAAGATGCCTGTTTCGTCGTGCTCAAGGGCTGGGCACGCAGTCGGTCTTTCTAAGAAGAAACCGTGTCGCTGTCAAGTATGCAGATCTATCAAAGCACCCACGTATTACGCAGAGATTCCATCAAGAGCACTGCGCAACTTGTCCGGCAGGGGTATAAGAAGATAATTTTGTCAAACTCCTGGCTTACCTCATGTACGCCCTCTCCCAAATACTATCGCGCTTTCGCTCCAACCTGGATCGCTGATGATCTATGTACCACTGCACTACGCGGCCATAGTCATGGCTAGCGACGTATCGCCGCTTATGGAGGATATTCCACTGCTACGCCTCGAGTGCAGACAGATGGGCGCTCAGAAGACCAACATAGTGGTACACATTAAGGGTCGCTTTCACGCGCTTAACGCCCTGTTTTACTTAGTCGACCTGAATCTGGGAAGAAAGTCCTGCTTTCAAAGTAAGATCCCAAGGATGTTGCATATACGAAAAGTACTTACCTAAGCAAGTTTACTTGTGAGAAACGAGCTTGTCATCGCCGATGGAAAAGAGATAATAGAATCACGGACAATGTTTAATATAAGTCTTTAATGTTTAAACATTTTATTTAGGGCTTAACTTTAGTATTTACCGCTTAACTATTATTCATACCGGCTTAAATATTTTGTTTGTCCGCTAATTATATTCTATAACGTTTAAAATATATAAACACCTGCTTAAATATAGTTTTTATAGTTTAAAATGAACGACATGCAAATTGTTCTCGTTTACATACGTTAGGTTTCGAAATGGTTCCGCGAACGCTCAAGAAGAAATATTTGTCGCCAATCACGGACGGATGCCATCGCTCCCGAACCACTGTCAAAGGCGGTGACGAGATAGGTACTGCATCATGCGCTACTGGCCGCTCTCCTACTTCCTACCACCACCGCGACGCATTCCTCGACGAGAAGCCCTCCCCTCACCCTCAGACGTAACAACCTCTACCACGATAACGATGGCCCCCTCGATCACGGGTAGCCTCCCATCACAAAGTGGCCTCACTTTCTATGACATCACTTAAGATGTCACCGCAACTCTTACGCAGCAGTAATGCCAGATATTGATGATCGAAGTTTTCATTGCCGCTCAAAGTGAGATATACTGGAAGGACGTGTTACAACCGGTCACGCTATCCTCGAAAGAATCAAGCACCCGGACTTAACGAGTATGGCCTAATTTCGATCGACGACGACATCATCGCGGAAGCGTCATTCCAAGGCTGCACATTCGAAGAGACTTAGGAAAGAGGAGAAATAATATCGCTTCGCTCACCGGCCCGACGATGAAACAATAAGCAAATACCATCGCTACGACGTCATATCGAGTCCGTCGCTGATACATGACACGACGGCTCGAGACATCGTAGACGATGTGTCAGCCGTGTGCTGGAGGAAGGTCGCCGATTTCTCTCGATGAAAATCGCCGACCCGGAACCGGCCGCCAGATTAGGGCCAGATCAAAGACGGACACAATCCCCTCAAGATCAAGAATCAGTTAAGCGCGTGTTCCAACGATGTCATGTGCCATCGCCACGGCCGAGAAGATCGCCGAATCCGCTGCGCTGGCCGCGTCAGCGCCGATACAGATCTCTGTACCAAACCGCATATAATCCCACAACAAGAACAAACCATGTAAGATGTGGTTCGGCATCTGATGTCGCTCACGATCGGTCCCCGCGATCAGGGCGAAGATGTCAATGAAGACCCCGACCGAGCAACGAGAGAGACGCATCAAGGCCAATCAAAAATCGGGACTGCATTGCATTTCTGAAAAGCTTTTTATTCAAGAAGAAGAAATGGGTCAGCCTCGAAGTCGTTTTAACGAAACACGAGCGGTGAGTCGATGAGGATCTTCCTCAACCCGCCTACGGATCGTGTAAGCTGTAACGCTTTTTACGTTATTGTTTAAAGGGTTTCTTATAGTGTTTAACTATTTCCTAATAGTGTTTAATACCTTTTATGTTATCATTTAAGTTTTCTACTTATCGCTTAATTATATATAATATCAGTATGTAACAATTGATAATATCATTTAAATACTTACAATACGGTCTTATTATATCTGATCGCTTAATCCTCAAAGACTCGCTGCTGAAGAACGACGTACGCCAAAGACCATCACGCCGGCTGCATTATACACGCCGCCAGTGAGAGCGAGACGGTCAATCGATGATACTTGGACGCTCAGACGCATCATACAAAAAGTCGCTGAAAGCAAAGAGCCATATCTCACAAGAGGCGCGCTCCATCACCGCAGATGGCTGCTATTACTGCTCAAAGCAGACGACGACACGACACAATACGCATGGATCGGGATGCTGCACGTTAACCTCGCATGAAGTCTAAATTGTCATCCTCCCGATAATCACGAACGGGCCACTTCCACGCCGTCGCCCCTGGACAATGATAAACAAGAATACAGTGCATTATTCTCTCACGTCCGGTAGCGATCAGGACGCCGCTGACATGGTAAGTCCTTTAATTACGTCCGACACATCCGCTTTGGTATTTAACCCAGATTCTAATCTCGACTGCATATCTCGACAATGAATCTATCTCGACTTTCAGGTCGATACGAGTTCCCATGCAGCTCTGCCGATCTCAAGTAGTACCCGCCGCATGCACAGTGCAATCCCCACGCTAAAAACAAGGAAGCGCGATCATACCGCTCACGCCATTCGGTTTATCGAGCACCACTGCGTAGCGAGTAGTTACGGCTCACCGCATGCAGTATCGCTCTTACCTCCTCGAGACAGATGTTACCCGTGATACTTATGAGTGCAGAAGATACTGCCTGTGCCACAAAGTAGTCACACATAAGTTTAGCTAAATTTTGTTTTCAACATGTCCTCGTATATCTCGATCACAATTTTTCAAACGAATCGACAACTAATTCATCGTTTTCGTGAAATCTCAAGAACACGACTCGTATATCTTAACGTAAATTTTGTTCGCTTTTCAATCAGAAAGGTGTTAAATTCCATCTCGCTTTTTATTTCATCGTTTAATTTACGCTAGTAATTGCGCACATTTCACTTTCATTGTTTAAATATACTATATATCGCTTAAAACATCGCTTTAAATATTTCAAAAATACGGCAAAAATTCGCTTAAAATAACACTCGTCTCTGCTTAAATAAACGCACTCATCGCTTAAACATCAGCTGAAATATTTCAAATTACACTCGCATCCGCTTAAAATAACAATGCCTCGTAAATACATTCAATTCGTCAGAAAGAGTAAGAGTTTAAATGTGAAAGCGTTCCCATCAATACACAATGTTTCCCGTCATCGGCTTGATGAAACAATGCCTACGTCGCGGCAGCTTTCATCGTAAGATCGCCGATCACAACGGATCCGGCAACGGGCCGTAATCGTAAATCTCATGCGACATCAAACGCCATGCGACTGATCCTCTTTTTCGCCCAGGGCCGCCCAGTCTCTTCTAGTCACAAAAAGGTCGCGAACGAAGCTCACGATTTCCGGCCTCAAGGCCCGCCATCGTCTGCATGGGAATATAGCTTCCTTGTACGCCAGATTGAATCACGATGCTAGTACCCGCTAATAAATCGATGTACGCTGGTGTCTCTGTTCGCATTATGCGCGAAGGATGTTTACAAGGATACCATAAACCTGCCACCTTCGATACGAACAAAGTTCCGACGGCTAGAGATCCACAGAAAGACTCTCGCAGAATCCTGAATTCCCCGCCAACACTCTCACTCAAACGAAAAGATCAATATGTTAAGCTGGAGAGTATAATGTTTAAGCGATAATGACAATAGTTAAACGTTAAATTAAATACTTAAGCAATTAACTAATAACGTAAAGGACTAGTATAATATAGTTAACCAAACGACTTTTGACATATTTAAACAATAATCGACCCCTGCATAACCGGAATAATTAAAAGAAAAAGGAACTTACAACGTAGTAAAACCTCGCTTATTAGGATTCGAAGAATGACATATTTTTCCTGCCCCGACGACAAGATCAACTACAAAGACATTTCAAGATGGAACTGATCGTGACACATCCGCCTGGAAGTCAACATCGCTTTTCGATTGGGCAAACTCGCTTTTATATCCATCTCGTGTGACGAACTTAACCCTCGACAAGAGAAACTTCGAGACCCCATCGTCACATATCTCAAAGCCCAACACCAACTCCCAAGAAGTCTCGAGTCAGTGAACATTAGCACTCTTCCCTCCCCGTCAATAATCTAGCAATACCACAAAAACTCTCCATAATATATCGATCAAAAACCAAATCGTACAAACCAAATGAAATGAAGAACAAAAAGAAGACGAAGAAGAAGAAGTAGAAGATGTAAAAGAACAAACAGCAATGTCGAAAAGGCAAACAAAAAGTGCATAGCATTGTATGCATAGAGGTTAGACTAGACGTGATGTGATTGGGCGGTATTTTTCCCTCCATCCCAAGGGCAAAAAGGGAAAATATATGTCATCGTCGCGAGGAAAGACATATTGTCATCGTTCGAATGAAAGTTCTCAACTCAACATGAGTCTCGTCGTAAACGCTGCTTTTTTATGTTTAAACAGATACATATAGTGTTTAAAAAAACAGGTTAATTGTTTAACTAAAGTCTATATCATTTAAATAATATGTTATCGTTTAAATCGAATGCTTTCAACGACATCAGCGCTGAAGATGGGTACCTCCCGGTCACCGCTTAAACATCTTTCACGTATTTTCTTAAACACCGTTGTCATTGTTTAAAGAGTAACTTGAGTAGTGTTTAACTTTTTTCTATCTGTTTACACCGTTGTCATTGTTTAAAGAGTAACTTTTTCTTAAACACCGTTGTCACTGCTTAAACATATTTACGTATTTTCTATTGTTTACAACGACGCTTTCTTTTGTTTACCACATCGCTTTTGTTTTTACTAGGTCTATGTTTAAATTTCGTAAGTTCACAATCATATAAGCTTGTTTCATTTTATTTATAAAAGATTTACAACATTTACAACATTTACAACATCCGCTCGGACTTTGGACACTCACGACTCGACCCTCGATAACTGAAACAAAGTGTCTCAGACATTCGAATGCTCACACGGTCGTGCATAACATGCGCGATCAACTTGAACCTCGCACAACGTACAACATTAAAAAGGTTAAACAACACACATTCATGAAAAACGACTATTAATCAATGTGTCGTGGTCGGACTTCTAAACGAAGATCCCGATAGTTAAACACGTAATCTATGTAGTCATGACACCCGACGTAATGTTCTTAAATGGCAATGTAAAGTCTCAAGTGATAAATATCAACCTCAGCTTAAAGGATGTTTCCGATCTCCCTCCTCTAGAGATCCTCCGCAATCACGAATACGTGAAAAATTTCTTTTCACCATGTTTCAAAATGTCGCTTAATCGCTCAGCCCGTCATCCACCGTCAAGAATCCTCCGCATTCGTGCAATTATGAGAGCATCTCGACTGCAGTGAAAAGATAGTTTAACTTGTTGCGTGATCGCGCTAAATGATTCTCAAGATAAGGAAGAAGGTTCACGTAAACATCCTTTCGAGAGCAGAGTGGTCTGTCCATGGGAAGAGGAGGACGAGGAGGAGGAGTGAGGAGTATGATGAGGACGACGAGGAGTGGTTGTCCATGGGGAGGGTTCTTTCTCAGTTATTTATAGTGTGAATTCCACAAGGGTCGACTCTTCATATCCGAGAAAAGTTAAACGCACATGAGTCGACATCGATCGATGAGAACGAATCGGTGTTCGGAAAATTATGTTACCGCTGCATAAATTTTAATGCCGCCATTAATCTTACTGCACGGGATACCATAACCTGCCACACCGCCACCGCCACCGCCAAAGAATTCGTGATCAAACGAAAAAGATCACCGCTTTACGCAGAGACTTTTGAGAATTTACACGCTAATATGAATAGTTATACATGTAAAGACAACGTTAAACGGAGATGGGAAGTATTACACTGGATATGATAATTATTAAACATATTAGTAAAATATTTAAACGTTAAACCAGCTAGAAAGCACTTCAAAAGGTCGAACATGATGTGATTTGGCGCTTTTCCTTTCCCACCATTTTTCGAGGCCAAAAATGGGATTTCACAACATGGGACCCATTTGAAAGTGAACGGTAGGGGGTAAAAGGGAAGTTAAACACTAACGAAGGGTCAGAGGGTGTAAAAGTAGGAGGGGGTTTTTGGGAAGTTTTGAAAATTACGAGGGGTGAACAGTAATAGGGAAAATATTAGTAGTAAATTAGCAGCTGGTCAACCATTGGATAGCCCAACGGTATGACATCAAAGTGTAAGAGGGAGGTCATGGGTTCAAATCTCTCCCCAACAATACTGTTTTCTGTACTGTTCACACACACTGTTCATCCGGAATTTCTATATTATATTGTACATTCGAGGTTTCAATCATTGCTTAGCATCGCTTATATTCATTACGCTTATCATCTATTATTATTAGCAGGTGAAAAAAATACATTTATTACTAAAAATAACTTTCGATTTTTAAAACTATTTCTTAACTAGATGGATTGCTTGTTAAAGTAGATGCCCACTTTTGATATGATCTCAATAATAATAATAATCTCCAATTTCGAATGCGTTATTTATTTAAAGGTCGGAATTTAAGTGGTAAAGGACAACGATGATTAGACTATATGAATCAAAAATTAATTGACATAATAATGAGCTGCAGTGAGAGACGTGACAGGAAAGCCTAATTATCGAGAATTTAACAAAAGCATGATCTCTCGTGAATTGCGTAATATTCCATCGAAAATAAGCCATAAAATAAATGCATCTTCTCCAACTAATGCTTTGCTTGGACGAGGGTTTTAGAAGATTTCATAAAATGTAATAAAGGTAAGTAAAAAAAAGATAATTTAATTCATACTTTTATTTGAGGGCGAAGCAGAGTAGTAAAACCATATTATACAAATATCTTTGTGTTAAGAATATATATGTTATAAATGTAAAGATAGTAATAAGAATAGAGAGCCAGAGTATTTACCAAAAACCCAAAAACCCTGAAGAATTAAGTTCTTCTTCTTCTTTCTTCTTTTATTTCTCTCTTTTCTTTCTGTTCTCTATATCTTTCAAAGTCTACAAAATAAGGGGGTATTTATAGGGTTACAAGAGTTGAATGAACGGCCAGGATCGATTCGATCCGACGGTCCAAAATACCCTGGTTGGTGGAATAGTAACAAGATCCCGTGCCTACTACAAGCACTACATGGCTCAGCATGAGGTTACGTCGCTACAAGAATCTCTAGAAGTTGCTATAATAATGTCGGCTGCTACAGTGAAATTACTACAGTAGGCATCCATTAAAATATTTGTTTATAACACTCCCCCTTAGATGCCGACGACCAAAGGATATGCCTCGTTAAAACCTTGCTAGGAAAAACCCAGTGGGATAAAAACCTAGCTAAGGAAAAAGAGTACACTATCCATGGCACATTTGAGAGTTACTGCCTCATTAAAAACCTTGCCTCGGAAAAACCCATTGAGACAAAAACCTTGGCGAAGGGAAAAAGAGTACGCCTCCTCAAATAAATAACTTTTTAACTTATATCGAAGTACTTACATCCTTAAGTCTTCTCATCCCGATTTTTGTATATAAGTCTTTGGTGAATGCACTTAGGAAGTGATTTTGTGAATAGATCAGCTTGATTCTCACTGGATTGAATCTTTTGAACTTCTATAACGCCTTCTTTCTGGAGATCATGAGTGTAGAAAAATTTTTGGGCGATATATGTTTCATTCTCGTCACCTTTTAATATAACCTCCTTGTATTTGAGAAATACAAGCAATGTTGTCTTCATAAATTACTCGTAGCATTTGTTGTTACCGATGGTAATTTTGCGTGACGATCGTGATATGCCCAATCATAGATCGTAACCATTGGCATTCACGACTTGCTTCATGGAGAGCTAGAATTTCAAAGATGATTTCGATGTAAGTAGTCAGAAGAGTTTGCTTTTGTGGAACGCCATGAGATAGTCAGTACTCATTGTAAGAAAACATGTATCCAGATCCCGAGATCGCCCTTTACGAGGATCGACGTGACACCCAAAGATCAACAAAACCTCGTGAGGTTGGATGAAGACTCATGTCGATAGAATAAAACCCAGATCCGTAGTTCCTCGTAGAAATAACGTAGCACATCTTTTTTATTCCTTTCCAAAGTGTCTTCGTGTCGCGTAGAACCCGAGATCTCGCTAGAAGATTTACTCGCAAAAAGCTATATCTCGGTCTCGTATTATTTGCAAGATACATTAATGCACCGATTGCACTTAAATATGGAGTTTCTGGACCAAGAATGATCTCTCCTTCTTCCGCTGGGCGAAATGGATCTTTCTCGAACATCAAGAGTTCGGACGACCATCATGCATCAAAGTGATAAGCCTTTCTCCATATTGAATCTCTTCAAAGACCTTTTCTCAGATAGGTTGATTGACGCACAAATATTCCCCGAGGATAAGTGCTCGATTTGTATACCCTAGACGTAATTTGGTCTTTCCCAAATCTTTCATTTCAAATTCTTTTTCAGATATGACGTCAGCAGCTGCAATTTCGTAAGGAGTGCCTACAAGATTTAAATCATCCACATATACTGCTATCACAACAAAAACCGTTAGTATAACTTTTAATAAAACACACATGGACATATACTATCATTTTTGGTATCCTTCTTTTTATAAGATATTCACCGAGACTGTTATACCACATCCGTCCCGCATTGTTTTTAACCCATAAAGAGATCTCTCGTAATTTAATAGAGTATAAATGATGATTATTTGTAATGTTTGTTTTTCTATATCCTTCGTGGATTTTTCATATATATGTCATTTTCAAGTAATCCATACGATATGTTGTGACAACATCCATCAATCGCGATATCTAATTTATTACTTGCTCGCCATGGCAATTAAAAAAATCGAAAAAGTAATTCCATCCATTACGGAGAGTATGTCTCTTCATAATCAATACCAGCATTTGAGAAAAACCTTAAGCAACCAGCCTTGCTTTTGTATCTCATAATTTGATTATTTTTCATTTCTTTTTTTCTCACAAACACCCATTTATAACCGATCGGTTTTTATCCCTTCCGGTGTTGGCACTATCGCCCAAACACCCTCACGTGTTGATAGGGAATTTAGCTCACCCTGGATAGCTTCTTTCTCGATTTTGGCCAATCATTTCTTTTGTCGACATTCTTCAATGGATCGTGGCTCGGATCATTATCGAGATTTATTTCTATATCTCGTAGCTACATTGTAGATGAATATATCATTTATTTTCGCTTTCATGCCGATTCAATCTTTCGACCATCATCTACATAGCAAATTGAATTTTCAACATTTTTCGTAAATATCATCCCCATTGATTCTTCATTAACTTGTTCTGAGGGTTTTATAATTTCCTCTCTCTTTTCACATGGGAGATCCTTATCTTTATTTTTTTCTCGCTTCTTTTCTAGGAGCTCGAATCTTTGGCACCAATCGTCTTCCACGCTTTTTGTCGTGGTTTATTTTTCTACTTGATTTTTCTTTTCAATGGATTCTTAGGAATCTCAATTCTGCAGGAGCATTCGCACTGGGTATATATGATTTAGTTACCATTTTAGTATCAGATGAATGCATCAGTATTTCATTTGCAATATTTTGCAATTTAATGATCCTTTGAACTTCAAGTTCACATTCATCTGCTACGAGGATCATATGTATGTAATCGTGATGCATTCCATTCACTTTTTTCGCTCATTTTGAGTAATCATTTCTCCCCTAATGCAGGGAAGAAAGCTTCATCAAAATGACAATCGCAAATCTTGCAAAGAAATACATCCTCGTTAATGGTTCTAAATATCGTATAATCAAGGGGAATCATAACCAACGATATATCCAAGTCTCAGCTATGGACCCATTTAGTACGATTTGGTGGTGGTATCTGGTACATATATCGCACAACCAAATATTCTTATATATGAAATATCAGTGCTCTTTACCCATAACAAGTTGGTGTGGTGAATATAAATTACATGCAGATGGGTCGGATCCGATGAAAGTCGCAGAAGATGCAAAAATAGCACGACCCCACGCACTTGTAGGCGCTCAGTCCCCTAATAACATTAGACGGGCAATAACTGGAGTCTTTTAATTAATGACTCCGCTAACCCATTTTGGGTATGTACATGAGCTACTCGGACGCTCAACATGTATTCCAACCCGCCATACAATAATCATAAAATGATTTTTGATGAAAAATTCACCAAAGATTATCAAGACTTTAATTGTCTTTTATGGGATAATCTGGAAATTGTGCTTTTAAGCCCCGATAATTTGTGCCAATAACCTTGCAAAATGCTACATTCCTTTGTAGACGTAGTGAAACATGGGACCATCTAGTCGATGCATCGATTAAAACCATAAAATACCCTAAATGGTCCACATGACGGATGTATTGGTCCACAAATGTCTCCTAGTATTCTTTCTAAAAATTTAGGAGATTCACCAAATCACTTTAGTTATGAAGGTCCGGTTATTAGCTTTTCCCATCGAGCATGCCGAACATGCATATTCATTATGTGTTAGGATTTTTATAATCCTTCAGCTGAGTGTCCATGAGAACTAGTAATAATCCGCGCAACATAATAGCACTCTGGATGTCCAAGTCTTTCATGCCATATTTTTAAATATCTCGGGTCATTAACCTTCCCGGTTAATACCGTATGTGATTCCATCACTTTAATACGCGTAAAATATAATCCCGAGGATATACAGGGAAAGCTTTCAAGTACACGCTTTTGGCATGAAATAACTTGTGTAATATAAAGATATTCTTTTCCTTCCTTATCAACCGCCTCTAAATGATATCCATTGAGACGTATATCTTTAAAGCTTAAAAAGGTTCCCTCCTAGACTTAGGGGAATAGAGAGCATTTTTTTCATCCGCAAGGATGTTCCATTTGGCAACATCAATGCCGCTTCTCCGTAATCCCTTCAACCGTGTCCGACGACCCTCGCTATTGTGGCTATATATGCCTTTCTCATTGATAAGGATATAAAATATTTTTTTCTAGTCAAAAATAGTATGCGTTGTCCCAAGAATCAATAACGATTCATCATCACCATATTCTAACAAAACAAAAGAAAAACATAATTTAATAAAAACATAAAGACATATTACAAACTAGTCTATAAGGAAACTCGACATATCTAAATATGTATTTTTCGCTACATTTAAATTATTTATGGAATTATCCTCAATTGGATCAACTATGGGGTTGTCAAGAAAAATTTGTCTCAATATCTTTACCTTTCTTGTTTTTAAGTGATTCTTGGTAAAGATGGACAAAATGTTTTGGGGTCCTGCAAATTCGGACCAACGACCTTCCGTGCCACAACGACAAGCATGTATCTTTCTTTGTTTCTAACCCCATCTTGTGGCTTTTGTTGCTTCGCTGATGTACATCAATTCTGTTATCGCGTGGTCCGATATTATTTCGCCCCCACCACGCACCGCGTAGTCCCTCGACCACCATAATTTCCTCGACACCGCGGGTTTTTTAAAAACTAGCACCGCGACCCACGCCCATCTTCTTTGCCCAAAATTAATTTCTCGGCAAGCGGTGCCGATCCGGATGGTCGAGATCGATGATTCCGCATCAACACTCATTGTTTTGCTCCGCCACAAGGAGACAAGAAATTAATTCGGAGAATTTTGTAAAAATTCGTTTCTCTATATTGTTGTTGTAATATAACATTTCGTGCGTGAAATGTTGTAAATGTTTTTCTCGAGCATCATTCCTTCTCGCCAATCGCTTTCTCCACGTAGACGAAAGCATCGAAACAATTTTTAAATAGCTCGGAATTATATTCTCGCACGCTTTTAAAATCTTGAAACCCGAGGCTTGACCAATCATTGCGTGCTTTGGGCAAGTAGACCATTCTCGAGATGTTCAAATCTCTCTTTCAGGATAACCACAATTCCCCTGCGATCCCTCAATGGTCAAGTATTCATTCTTCGTGCCATCATCAATATGATGTCTTATAAATATTAAGGCCTTCGCCTTTATTATCACTAGGCTCATTGTTATTAGCCCCAATAGTTTTTACTCGTGTTTCTGCTTTCGATGGAGCTTGATATCGAGGCTCCGTGGATATATAATCGCTCCCCGAGATCTGAAGGGCCTCAAATTCTCTTTTTGCAATATTTGCCATTTTCTCTTCAAAATAATAATACAACATGTAATTAGAATAGAGAGCACAACATGCATATATAATCTATACTGTTCATGTATACTCAGATCGCTTATGATGACGATACTATTCATGTATACTGAGATCTGACTCATACACCGCAATTATCAGAAGATTGGGAATTAAAAATTTGTTTGAAAGTGATTATAATTTAAAAAGGGAAGAAGAAGTAAAAAAATAGGGGAGAGAAGAAAAATAGGGGTCGACGGAGAAAAAGTCGCCGAGTCAGCGACTGAGAAACCTCGAAGGGGCCGTAAGTAGTGAAAAAGGGCGCTCGGAGAAGAGAAAAAGTGGCTCGACTGTATCTTTTACCGTGTTTTGTCAACGATCGACGGAGAGAGGGTTGCCGTGAAAACTTAGGAAAAGATGATGCTTGATAATTTGGATTTGATGGAAAAACTCATTGTAATAATAATATTAGTGTTTTTCTTGTTTATTTTAAAAGTACTGGCAATATTAGCCTTGAGTGGCTTTTAGTAATCTGATATTTTTTTATGTATGCTTCTAAGAAAATCTTATGTATTGTTGACTGAATAAAATGCATGGTTTGCTAGTATTATATTATCTGTCGATCCTTCCCCGCATTCAAAGTAGTTAGAAATGGATTCCACATATATAACATATATATTAGATGAGTCAAAGAAAATTAAAAATCATATGAGCAAATTCGCTGTCGATAACGTGTTAAGAATATATATGTTATAAATGTAAAGATAATAATAAGAATAGAGAGCCAGAGTATTTACCAAAAACCCAAAAACCTTGAAGAATTAAGTTCTTCTTCTTCTTTCTTCTTTTATTTCTCTCTTTCTCTTCTTCTATATCTTTCAAAAGTATACAAAAATGAGGGGGTATTTATAGGGTTACAAGAGTTGAATGAGCTGCAGGGGATCGATTCGATC